>NC_054378.1:111185688-111375688 GCF_017654675.1 Xenopus laevis | reverse complement strand
TACTCTATTGAAAAATATATACATATTAAATGAAAGCCTCCTGTTCTGATTAAAAAGACTGATGCAGCCTGCTCTTAGCTATTGTAGTTTAGTCAATAGAAACTGATGAAATGTTGGGAAGGCTGTCTGGAGCTTTTGCAACAGTGCCACTTTCCGAGGATTTTATCAGAGAGTATTCTTGCAGGTAAAGTGGGCATTATATCCCCTTTTTTACAGGGTTGGTTCACCTTAAAGTTAACTGTTCGTATGTTATATAATGGCTAATTCTAAGCAACTCTTCAGCTGGCCTTCGTTTTTTAATTATTTGCCTTCTTCTTTTGACTTTCTAGCTTTCAAATAGGGGTCACTGACCCCATCTAAAAACAAATGCGATTATTGCTACTTTTTATTGCTTATATTTCTATTCAGGCCTCTTTTACTCATATTCCAGTCTCTTATTCATATCAGTGCAGTGGTGTAACTATCCGGGGTGCGGGGGGGTTTGATTGGGGGGGGGGGGGCCCGGCCTGCACCTGGGCCCAATCCTACGAAGTTATGTTACTGTAGCAGTGCGTGGTTGCTAGGGTAATTTGGACCCCAGCAACTAGATGGCTGAAATTTCAAACGGGAGAGCTGCTGAATAAAAAGCTAAATAACTCAAAAACCACAAATAATACAAATTTAAAAAAAACTGCAAATTGTCTTAGAATATCACTCCTTTTCTCAAAGCCTGAAATTGGCTGCAGCTGGAGGAAGGAATTGTTTATACAGGGATCCCCAACCTTTAGAACCCGTGACCAACATTCAGAAGTAAAAGGAGTTGGGGAGCAACACTAGCATGAAAAATGTTCCTGGGCTGCCAAATAAGTACTGTGATTGCCCATTTGGTAGCCCATATGTGGATTATAAACCTACATTGAGGCTCTGGCAGTGCACTTGGTTTTTATACAACCAAAACTTGCCTCCAAGCCTGGAAATCAAAAATAATCACCTGCTTTGAGACCACTGGGAGCAACATCCAAAGTGTTGGAGAGCAACATGTTACTCACGAGCTACTGGTTGGGGATCAAACACGGCTTCATAGCTGAATGTGACTGTCATTTCAGATTTTGTCCCGTTTAGTTCAAGAAATAGATGTTCAGCACAAGCTGAATCCATATTGAAAAGGGGGACTATACTGTCCCTTTAACAAAAGCTGACATTTATAAGATGTAAAAACATAATCCAGTCACATAAACGAAACAGTCAGCAATTAAAAGCAAATGATTGCACTTGGGCTCCTTTGTTAGTACTGTATCTTATTTTTTGTCTTTTATGTCTGCTTAAAGCACTTTATTGGATTTTAAATAAAAGCATCTTTTTTTTTTTTTGGAATATGGCAGGAAGGTGGAAAAAGACGCACAAATATAATTACCCTGCTTAGTTCTAACCCTCAGCACTAGGCAGGGCTTGGTCTCCATGTGCTTCCCATTCTGTTGGACCATTCCTCACTTTTCTCCTCTGCAGCTTCCTAGGAATGACCCAAACGAATCGGAAGCTCATGGATATCTGTTTGGATGTCACAGCACTTACTGCTCTGGGGAAGTACTATCCTTCTAATCGAATCCTTTTCTTTCAGAGAATTCAAGTTTAACCCCCAATTTAATAAAGGTTTATACAAAATGTTATGTCCAATGTTTTCTACAGTTTGCTACCAAGTGTATTACCAGCCAGCGTCCTCCCTCCCAGCGAGACCTGAGGAGTGATAGTATTCCCTTTATTCACTCTAGAGGAGTGTGGGGACCCCAAACAGTTTTAAAGGACATATGTATTATTTTGTAAAGTATCAATGAACCACTTTCCATGCAAGGACCTCATTATTGTACATGATTGAGGTGAACGATAGCGCTTTATCTGTTGGAACTGAAATGGGAGTTGTAGTGCCACAGAATAAAACTGACTCCAGGTTGCTCATTGCAGTTTTTATTATCGTTTTGTCTTTTTTTTTGTTCTTTCTTGTTTTTGTGATAACGTTTTAGTAAGCCGCATGTTTTTCTTTTCTTTTTTATTCTGAATTTTATATCTAATCATTGTCTTCATCATGAAGAGATCTGCATTGTTGTTTTTGTATATAGAGTATTGCAGTGCATGACTTAGCTTATGCATTTTATTAAATGCTGTTTAAATGTGGCATTGTAACGTTGTTGCTTATTAATACTACCTGAATGAGGTTTATACTATTAAAGTGAATAACAAACTTTACACAGTTCTGCCTCTCTTTTCAGCTTTTGCTGCTGTAACATAGGGCTCTCTGTACTGAATTCATAAGAAACCTATGAGATCTAATATCCAGAAACCCATTATGTAGGAAGCAACAAATTAAGGAAATGCCATTTTCCATAGAGTCCTATTTAAACATGCAAATCTTAGTTTTCAACTAATTTTCTCTGTAATAAATAAAACAGTACCTTGTATGTACCTGATGATAACTAAGCTGCATAAATCCATATTGGTGGCAAAACAGTCCAATTGGGTTTTTTAATGTTTAAATGTTTTTCTGTATACATGATGCATGGTGTAGCACCCAACCTGGACCTACGCACCCCCGATCCGCATCCACCCACATCCGACTTCTGCTTTCATTTTATAGACCCGTGCCGCCGATGATATCACAAAAGGGGTGGGACGGGCAGGCGTGAGCCTATAAAACCGGTAATCGGTAGACGGCAGGGTAAGGTCGTGGGTGGGGAGAGCAGGCAGAATATCTGAATCCAAACCCACCAGCAACCCACAAATGGGGCAGCAAGGCCGGGCCAAACTGGCCCAACCCACAGATAAACCCACGGGTATCGGGCTGACCTGCACATTACTGGTGATTGATAGTAAAGAAGTATTACTAAGGAGTTGTGGCATGAAAATCTAGCAAACCCCAAGCCACCCCTAGCGCAGCAGAATTTAGGAAGCAGACCCCGCAGGGGGGGAACAGTGGGGCCTGGACTGTGGGGTCTGCTTTCTCTATAGCTAATAAAAAAACCTTCCTCCCCAGCAGCTCTCTTTCCTGGGAGGCAAGTTAGGCGGGAGTGGGTGGAGTTGGGACATGAAGTGGGCGGGAGGATGTGGATCAGAGTGCTCTGGGCCCTTCTGAAGATTTTTTTGCAGGGGGGCCCGGCACACTGTAGTTACACCACTGCTTACCTAAGCGACAGGGCCAGGCCCACCAGGGGCCCAAGGCAACCTGGCCGGCCACTACCAGGCCCGGATTTGTGGCTAGGCCCAAGCCTAGGGCGGCACATTTTTCAGGGCGGCATGCCGCCCAGCCGGTAGATGGGGAGCACTGGGGACGCGCTGCTCCCGAGTGCTCCGCCGCTTGCACGTCAGCGATCTTGCGCCTGCTTGAGGTAGTGCGGACGGGCCCAGCAAATCCGGAGCTGGCCACCGCTATCCCTTGTGTGCGTGTGCTTGAAAAACGCGATGGAGGGGCAGGGAGGAGAACGCGTTGGAGGGGAGGATAAGGTGACTGAAGGGAGAGGAGTAAGGGGTGCGAACCTGGCTAGGAGTAGGCAGGACAATTTCAGAGGTAGCTGCCCATCGCCCCTCTATTATTGCACCTTAGGCAGCTGCATCTTCTGCCTACCCCTCGTTCCAGCCCTGCTAAGCGACATTTTGACAAAAATAAAGGATCCTCTGCAGTTGCGTCCGCCTGGCTGGGCTGGAAGTGGCAGTATCCTTCCATAGGCTGGAGAACTGTTTTTATTTGTAATTAGCTTATGAAAAGAATTGCAATTCTCCTGCCCAATGTGACACAGGGAAGCATGATTCTGTATAATAGATCCCTGTAAAGGGTTCATATAACTGCTGGGGGGGGGGTATAAGGGATGAAACACTGACAAATAAGTCATTTAATGATTATGAAGAATATCTGACTGACAAAGCTAAGGGCGCCTATAATGATTTTGATATGGGGCCCAATAAATAATAGTTATTTAGAGCACTGGGCAAGATAACTTGCAGACAAATGCTGAGGGAACAATGGGTGCTGCCCTGCAGTTGGTCAGTGTGAGCCTGGAAGCAAATAGTTTCACAGTTATTGGTGGATGTTGTGACTGGTGACAATTACACAGTAACACATAGGCACAGGCAGCTCGTGCTACGAACACAGCACTTTGGTTGAGGTAATTTAATACCAGCGCAACATGAGCAAAGACTACAATTCCCGGAATGCCATACGTCGGAGATACGCCCATTCCGGAAAAAATAGGAGCGTTCCCAGCATGCCGCGCTTCCAGGCGCTACTTCCGGTGTCCCTGGTAGTGCAGCAGGCATCATGCCGATGAAGGGCAGGTTCCCGATCCGCAGGACGTTGCAGTATCTACAGGCCGGGGAGATCGTGTTCAAGAACAATGTGAAAATAATGACGGTCAATTATAACACTCACGGGGAGCACGGAGAGGGGGCGAGGTGAGAGGGGCAGATGGAGAGAAGGGCAAATGCACGTCGTGGAGGCGGGGCTAGTGAGCGTCATACACTCCTGCAGTTTGAGTGGGAGGCCTGCAACATGTGTGAGAGTCCTAATGGGCAACTTAGAGACAGACCTGCAAGGTGAGCGAGTGAGAGTCATAACAGGAAACTGCGAGACATACCTGCAAGGTGAGTGAGAGTCTGAATGGGCAACTGAGAGACAGACCTGCAAGGTGAGCGAGTGACAGTCCTAATGGGAAACTGCGAGACAGACCTGCAAGGTGAGTGAGAGTCTGAATGGGAAACTGAGAGACAGACCTGCAAGGTGAGTGAGCATGATACAGGTATGATGGAAAACTAAGTGAGAGACAGACCAGTGAGGTGAGTGGGCATGAGACTGGTATAAGGGAAAACTAAGTGAGAGACAGACCTACAAGGTGAGTGAGTGAGAGTCCTAATGGGAAACTGAGAGACATACCTGCAAGGTGAGAGAGCATGATACAGGTATGAGGGAAAACTAAGTGAGAGACATACCTGCAAGGTGAGTGGTCATGAGACAGATATGAGGGAAAACTAAGTTAGAGACAGACCTGCAAGGTGAGTGGTCATGAGACAGGTATGATGGAAAACTAAGTGAGAGACAGACCAGTGAGGTGAGTGTGAGTATAAAAGGCAAACTGAATGAGACTGCCAGTGAGGTTTAAGCTGGAGCTGCAAACTACTGTCACCTACTGTGCCCCCAGGTACCTTAAAGTCTCTCTGCACCTCATTCCTCATCTGAGCAGAGTATTTCTCACCGTACAAAATAACTTTACCTGCATCCCCTTATCTCTTGCCTTTAGGAGTTATCACTTCATTACTGACAGATAGTAGCGCTGTGCAGTTATGGGGGCAGCAGGATAGAGGGGACTGGGTGGGATGTGAGATTAAATTTGAAATAGTGGGAATGTGACCTTTATCTATGGGACAGTCTCACTTATGAAGGTTTCTCTTCTGTCCACAGGAAGTTTGTGTTTTTCAATATCCCTCAGATCCAATACCAGAATCCTTGGGTCCAGATAATGATGTTCAAGAATATGACTCCATCCCCATTCCTAAGGTTTTATTTAGGTGAGTGTGAATAACCAGTTATAGCTACTCTATTGTGCTCTCCTTTCTCAAGGACTCCCCTGTGCTATACATCCAATCTTAGGACCCTGGAACCATGGGCTTATTTTACATAATACAACAAAATGGCATTTTAAGCAACTTCATTTATTCATTCATCATTTTAAATTGTTTACTAGTTACATAATCGCTAACGGAAGCGGTATTTATTTATAACTGTCGGTTCTCTGTAGCAAAAGACCTTTCTTTTCCACATCTGTTAATCAGCAGGATTCTGCTATTTTGTTTCACGAGTCAGAACCCCAACTACAGAACATGTAAATAGATAGACAGATGCTGCACAGAAACTGTAGAGAACAATAAAAGCTATAAATCACCTGTGCGTCTCTGGTGTTACTTTTACCAAGTATTCACTTACCTCGTGTCATATACACAGCTCTGACTTATTGGCCAAAATGAGAGTTCAACTGTCACGTAAGGCATCCTGGGCGGAGACATGAAAATCACTCCTTTATGTCCGTGGAGCCAACTGCATCCAGAACCTCTGGTTTTATATGAGCCCGTCTCACCTTAACCAGGTTAGGCTCTATGCTTCACTACTCTCCAAGTCCTACCCACGTCAGAAGCCATGCTCCAATGTCTTAACAAGATCAAACAGACTGTCTGCTAGTTTGTATATATGGCTCTGAACTTTTAGGCTGTATCTGTGCTATTAAAGGGGATGTTCACCTTCCAAACACTTTCTCCAGTTCAGTTGTTTTCAGATTGTTCACCCGAAATAAAGACTTTTTTCAGTTGCTTTTCATTTTTTATCGTTTTTCCAAAATTGAAGTTTAAAGTGTAATTTTCGTATCTTGAGCGTTTCAGTCTGGCAGCTCAGTGATCCAGGAGCATCAGAACTGTTGCAATTTGCTGCATTTAGTTGATACAATTAGTTGATACATTTCTCAGCAGCATCTGTGGAATATTAGCAACTATTGTATCAATTCTAACAGCTGCCTTTTATTAAACTCGGATTCTGCTCCGCAGGGACAGAGATAACTAAATCAGTGATCCCCCAACCATATGATGCGAGCTAAGTAAATACCTTCTGTTATCAGAAGACTTTACACTGCATGCCTCTGTAGTACATTTGTAGCCTTACAGAACATTTGTTTTTTGATGGTCAGTGACTCCCATTTAAAAGCTGGAAAGAAGTAAGAAGAAGGCAAATAATTCTAAAACTATAGATTGACATATTGGTTAGAATTGTCCATTCTATAACCTACATCAAACCTTAACATCAAAAAATGAAAGTGTCCTAAAGTAATGTCAGTATAATGCAGTGTTGCCCTGCACTGGTGAAAAAAGGGTGTTTGTTTCAGAAACTCTTCCTATAGTTTATATAAAACAAGCTGCTGTGTAGCCATGGGGGCAGCCATTCAAGCACAGGATACACAGTAGATAACAGAAGAATCTGAAGATTCTCATTTTATACTACAGAATGTATCCGTTATCTACTGTGTATCCTGTGCTTGAATGGCTGCCCCCATGGCTACACAGCAGCTTGTTTATATAAACTATAGAAAGAGTTTCTGAAGCAAACACACCATTTGTACCAACAGTACATTATATTGTCATTACTTTTACATCGCTTTAATTTTTTTGTTATTACTGTTCCTTTAAAGGAAAACTATACCCCCCCAAACAATGTAGGTCTCTATTAAAAGATACTGAGTAAAACAGCTCATGTGTAAAACCCTGCTTCATGTAAATGAACCATTATCATAATAATATACTTTTTTAGTAGTATGTGCCATTGGGTAATCATAAATAGAAAATTGCCATTTTAAAAAATATGGGCCGCCCCCTGAGATCGTACGATTCACTGTGTACACATACAAACCACATGTAAGGTCACATGAGCCAATTAACAGACAGAGTTCTGCCTTTTGCTTCCTCACTTCTTCCTGTTACAGTTAGTGTTGTAGTATTTCTGGTCAGGTGATCTCTGAGGCAGCACAGATAGAGTCACGAAATGGTGGTTCAAGGCAAGAGATGTAAAAGGGCAATATTTATGTAAATATATATTCCAGTTTGGTAAAATTCTTTAATATGTCATTCAATTTGATATCAACTATCTGTTGCTTAAGTGTTCATTTTGGGGGGTATAGTTTTCCTTTAAAGATGAACATCCTATTAAAAGTTAGGACACACAGGCAAATTCAAGGCGATTAGTCGCCCCGAAGAAGAGGAGATTTGTGGCCGGGCGACAATCTGCCTGTCTGCCCTGACCCTTAACAACCTCCCCTGCCTTCTTGCCGGCTAAAATGTAAATTACCAGCAGGATGGCACTCGGAGCGATTCGTTTTCCGAAGTTGCCTGAAATTGCTTCACGAGGAAACTTCGGGCGACTTCAGAAAACAAATCGCAGGGGAGGCAGTTCGGGGAGATCAGTCACCCCGAAGATGAGGAGATTTGTCGCCGGGCGACTAATCTCCCCGAATTTTCCTGACCCTAAAATTATTAGCTGCACCTGCAGTTTTCCTTTTTGACCAGAAGATGGAGCCACCTCCATGTCTGAATCTTTACATCCACTGAAAACAGTTTAGGTTTTCATGCAGGCAGTAGGCAAAACATGTATCACTGACCAGCATCAGGCATTGCTATCCAATCACTAGCGCCCCCTGCCTGTCAGTGATAAACATAGTCTACTGCTTTCATGGAAGCTTATTCTTTTGTCCCTAGCTGGCATGGGTAGAACCCTGTGCAGCATGAGGATAAGTGGAATTCTCTGGATTTTGTAGCTCAAATTGTAGCCAGTTGCTTGTTCTTTAGAGACAATTGTGAGCTTTGGCTCAAAGGAAACCAATTCCTGTTATAGTCCCATTGCTGATAGTTGTGATCACCCTAAATGAGGACAATGCTGTTGCTTTACTGTAGCCCTGCTCCTTTTGTCATTATAGCTCTTGTCTTGTTTTTTTGCAGATAGTGGAGAACAGGTTCTGGTTGACATTGATGACAAAAGCAACACAGACATTGTACAGCATGTGAAAAAAATCTTGGGGAAGAAAGAGTAAGTTTTGTGTTACCCCTGCTGAACAGTAAAGCAGATAAATTTGGCACCTGTCTATAGGAATAATATATAATATTTTCCTGTTGGTTACAGGGAGACACTGAAGGCCGAGGAACAAGCAAAAATGGTGAAGTCCAATCCGGCCAACTTTGGCCTACGGAAGTACCATCTGCGAGAGTGTATATGTGAAGTAGAGGGACAGGTTCCTTGTCCTTCAAAAGTCCCACTGCCAAAGGAAATGACTGGCAAATACAAAGCTCAACAGAAAGAGAGCACTGAGGTGTGAGCCTCACAGATTGTGGACACTGCACAGCCAATCAGAAGTTAGTAGCAGGCAACTCCGCTACTGACTGCACTTGAGCAGCATTTTGTGGGTTTAATAGGAGAACGTCTAAAGTGTTTTCAGTCTATTTTTTTCACATTTGTTATTTGTAATATATTGTTTATTTAAAGCGTTTCCTGTGTTGTCTTTCCTGTTTGTAACATTTTCCCCTAAAGGAAGAACTGACCCTCCTATTGTAGTTGCAGTTACTCATTTTTGCAATATATGTATTTTTTCTTTTGGGAATCTGTGCTTTCACATCCTTGTCTGCCATACTCGGATTTCTCCCGCAGCATCTCTAGCCAGTAACTTCATCAGTAATTCTTCTGTCAGTATTATCTGGAGCTAAATGTTGGGGAAGGAGGCTGAAAGTTGCAGATCTGTGCAGATGCACAACAATGGGTTATTTTGGACAAATAGGGTTAATGGGGATCTAAACTGTTGCTTAACCATGCTTTACTGAAATGTTGCTGGACTACCAATCCCAACATGCTTGAAAGGGCATGTAAAGGCAAATCAATAAAATCCAATTTTTACTTTAATAAAAAATAAACCTATCTCCAATATACTTTAATAAAAAAAATTTGTACTGTTTTTATAAGAAACCTGACTGTATGCAGTGAAATTCTCCCTTCATTTACTGCTGTGGATAGGAATTGTCAGATGGTCCCTAACTGCTGAGCAGGGAAACAATCATACTTATGAACAGCAGGGGGAGCCCCTGCCTTACTTCCCAGCCATGCAGAACTCAAGCAGCTTTGTTTGTTTCCCCTGTAGAGCAGTCGGCGACTTGTGTAGAGATTTGTATTGGATTTTATTTTTGTCTTTGCATCCCCTTTACTGTTTCCAACTCCAGCTGCAGGGACAAAGATCATGGAGCCAGATTTAAACAGATAAACTGGGATTCTATTTGGAAGATTATTTTGCTGCAGCCACTGGTTCTGCAGAATTGGGAAAAGTTTGTATTAAACAATACAAAAACTATAAAATCCCCATTAGATTACATGACAACACAGGACCCAGTGCAGTCTGTATATTCTGATTATTAATCAGTCTTGCAGTATCCGCTTCTGTCAGATATTATTTGACTTGTGCTGTTTTGATAATTTATGACAATCCCTAAGCAGCCCAGACCACACTGAGCATGTGCACAGTCTTGGTCTTGCAAAGATGTTTAACAAAGTTACAAGATGGTGACCCCCTGTGGCCAACTTTGAAAGCATAAATCATTTGTTTGATTAGGATTGTGGTGCAGTAAGTTTATGTTCATTTCTAGCCTTATTCTATTTTAGGCTTTACTTCCCCTTTAAAACTATCAAGGGATAAAGCTGGGATCTCTGTAGGCGTAGAAACTAAAGGTGGCCGTACACAGGCAGATCAAAGCTGCCGATATTGGTCCTTTTGACCTATTCTGCAGCTTATCTTCCCGTGTGTGGGGGCTTCTGACAAAAATCGGGCAGATATTCGGCAGGTTTGATTTTTTTTTTCCTTTGAGAACTGCATTGGCTTGTGGATGCGGTCCTACGGCCCGTCTGCACCTGTTCGCTTCTTTGTAATCCGATCGTTTCCTCGTGAGGCAACTTCGGAAAACGAACCGCCGCGTGTGCTTTAGCGCAGGCGACTTTTCATTATAGCGGACATTAAGACACACAAAGGCAGTTCTAGGAGATTGTCGCCCAGAAAAAGAGGCGATTAGTCACCAGGTGGCTAAATCTCCCCCAATCTGCTCGTGTGGATTGACCCTTAAACTACAACTATTAGTTGTTAATTAGATTACCAATAATTTAGGCAGCTGCAAAACCCTTAATGGAGCAAAGAATAGAAGCCCATCCTACTCTCCTCCATTCACTCCAGGGACCCATTATCAAACTTTTCCTAAGCCGGCACACAACTACAGCCATGCTTGCTGCAACAATACACATATTTCCCTGGAGGTTTATATTAAAGGATCGGTAACATAAAAAAAAATTTGTTGGTATAGAACAAAAAAACAAAGAAAGAATGAAACTTTCAAATCGCTAAGTCTTTATTAAGAAGCAACTTACCGAAACTCCGCTTGGGTTCCTCTTCAGAAAAAGTGACAGTGCGGCACTCAATTTCTCCTCCCTGGCTATCTTCTATAAGGAAGGCAGGGGGGAGAAATCAAGCGCTGCACGATGGATCAAAGTAAGTAAGGTTGAAAAAAGACACACGTCCATCAAGTTCAACCTTCTTTTTTTTTTTTTTATATATATATATCTGCCTAACTGCCAGTTGATCCAGAGCAGTGATCCCCAACCAGTAGTTTGTGAGTAACATGTTGCTCTCCAACCCCTTGGATGTTGCTCTCAGCGGCCTCAAAGCAGGAGCTTATATTTGAATAAGTTTTGGTTTACAAGTTTTGGTTGTATAAAAACCAGGTGTACTGCCAAACAGAGCCTCAATGTAGGTTGACAATCCACATAGGGGTTACTAAATGGCCGATCACAGAACTTATTTGGCACCCCAAGAACATGTTTCATGCTTGTATTGCTCCCAAACTCCTTTTACTTCTAAATGTTGTTCACCAGTTCAAAAGGTTGGGGATCCCTGATCTACATAAAGAGAAATTATTTGTCCTACATAATTATGGGTCAGGCCTACAATGCAATCTGATTGCCTTATCACTATGTCCATTCTGTCATTGGCAAAAGAGGTTAGGGGACAAGCGTGTCTAATCCGGGCAGCAATTGCTGGTAGAAGGAAGTTGATAAAAGAGCTGGATCCACATGAGAACCCTGGTCCGTATCACATTCAAAGAATAAGCCCCCCATGTGTGGAGCCACATACACGGCCTTTACTCCAAAACTCCGACCAAGCCATAACCTCAATATGAAAAATGAATAAAGGACAGGATGATGTACATTAATCTTTCCCACAGGCATTGATCAGAACCTGTAAAAGTCAAGGAAGCTGCTCATATTATTCTTGTTTCATGCTGCACTTTGGCCAAGGGAAATTATAGGTCTGGGAAAATGACTTCTTTATATGAAGCTCAATGAGCCTAAAGGCCCTACAGGAGGGGGACATTTCTGGCATGAGACAGAGTCGGCAGCTTATTGGCCAGTGTGTGGGCCTATTCGATGGGCTTTCCAGATCGATATCATCTCAATCGGGCAGGTTAAAAAATCACGTTGGATCTCGGCCGCATCTGTGCGTTTATGCGGCCCTGTGATCCGACCGTCCATATCGAATGCATAATGATCCGATCGTTGGGCTCTAGGGCCCATGATCGGATCAGCCCGATATCGCCTACTTCAATATCGGGGAGAGATGTCGCCAAACTAGCGGATCTCTAAGTCTATGGCCAAGAAAATACTGGCCAATTAAGTGTATTTCCTGGAAAAGAATTAGGTGTGGCAGTTGGGGTTTGACTCAGCTTAAAAACAGGGAAAATCATACCATTATTATTATTATTTTTAATAAGGTCCTTCTTTATTAAGGTGGCTTTTTCTTAGAAACCGAAGAAGAAGTCATGACATTTTGTATATTTAATTTTAAAATCTATCATGGGGCTAGACATTGTCATTGTCAGTTTCCCAGGTGCCCCCAGTCATGTGACGTGTTCTGATTAACTTCAGATAACAGCTCCCTGGTAGATCTAAGAACAGCACTCAATAGTAAACAACAGCCTGCAAGAAAGCAGTTCCATAGTGCAGCACTGGCTCTTTCTGAAAGCACATGACCAGGCAAAATGACCTGAGATGGCGCCTATACACCAATATTACAATTAAAAAAATCAAAAAAAAAAAATCACTTGTTGGGTAAGGTATGAAATTTTACATAGTGGAGTCAATTATTTGCAGTGTAAACAGTCTCATTAAGAAATAAAAACTACACCATAAAAATCATGACAAAATCCCTTTAACCTGGCAATACAGGGGTTACTGCTAATAGGGCACTGCCCACCTCGTACACTGGACCCAAAGCAAATTCCAAGCCTGGGAGCAGCTTCCGTTAGGCCCAACAGGACGTATACAAATTATTAAAAATATAATCATCCCAAAAAATGCCATACATAATCTTGCACACCTCAACTAAAAGCCAGAAATGATTTTTCCAGGGGATTGCAAAACTTTTTCATCAGCTTTTATGGGGCAGTGCCAGATCTAAATCTGTATTACTGGCCCCAGAGGTGTCACAGATATGGGCCCTGAAATGCTCCACCGCTGGGGAAGCTCTGCACCAGATGTGCAAATATATATATTCCATATATTCGTTTTTAATTATTTGCCTTATTTGCTTTCCAGCTTTCAATTGGGGTCACTGACCCCGTCTAAAATCAAATGCTCTGCAAGGCTACAAATGAATAGTTATTGCTACTTTTTATGACTCATCTTTCTATTCAGGCCTCTCCTATTCATATTCCAGTCTCAAACTTTACAAAACCCACTGATGATCTCCTTTATCTGTAAATACAGAATATTGCGGCTGTACCTGATACACAGGCTTATTATACCAGAACTCTATTACCCAGAAATGAATGATGTGAGGGTTGACCCGAAACTTGCAGTGACCCATTGGTTGACCACATGGATATGGGTTAACATTTAGCCAACCATTGCGGATCAGACTGGGCAAGTACGCTCCCAAAGATTCCCTGTTTTTAACACAGAATTAGTGTAAGGGTCAGGGCACACACTCAGATTCGGGGAGATTAGTCGCCCAGCAACAAATCTCCTCTTCTTCGGGGCGACTAAAATCGCCGGGGGGTGGCAATCGGAGCGATTTGTTTTCCTATGTCGCCCGAAGTTGCCTCATGAAGAAACTTCGGGTGACTTCGGAAAACGATGTGCTCCGAGTGAAATCCTGCCAGCGATTTAGAAGGGAGGCAGTTCGGGGAGATTAGTCGCCCCAAAGAAGAGGAGATTTGTCGCTGGGCGACTAATCTCCAAGATTCTGAGTGTGTGCCCTGACCCTAAAGAGTGAGAAGACGTGGGTATGTGTTGGACAGGGGTCCTACATTGGCAGCAAAAAAATCTGAACCAAAATAAAAATGATATATATATTTCATTATGTAAAAGATGAGCATTTT
Source organism: Xenopus laevis (assembly GCF_017654675.1). Classification (NCBI taxonomy): domain Eukaryota; kingdom Metazoa; phylum Chordata; class Amphibia; order Anura; family Pipidae; genus Xenopus; species Xenopus laevis. The sequence goes on along the minus strand of NC_054378.1, from coordinate 111,361,735 downwards.
AGGGTGAGTTTCCCTTTAATCAGTGTCATGTCCATCTCATGTTCTGTTCCTGAGTCCGACTGAAGGAATTCCTGATCCATCTCATTGTGACATCCAGACTGAGTTGTCGCAGAAATCCACTGTGGATTTATCTTCCAGTTTAATTCAGTTCTTTCTTTTGATCACAGACCGTTTCCCGGTTCTGCGAGTCCTTTTGATCTTGGGACGAGTGGTAATTAGCAGCTCATTTGCATTTCTGTCTCTGCCTTTTGGTGATTAGGAGCTGGTCCAGGGAGGGGGCTCTGGAAACAGAAGTAGATCAGAGGGCCACACGCTGCCTCTCACTCTATGTGGATCTGGGGTAATTTTTTTATGTGATAACCTTTAATTTAAAGGGAAACTATTGCCTTTGCCAAATTAGTTAGGGAAACAGTTTTAAGGTGTCTTTATTGGAGGAGAGAGGTTTCAGTTACGTTTCAGTTATACGGGACTAACGGGATTTAATGCTGGAAGGAGCTTTGATCTTTGAACCAGCAAGTGCATTTTTTTGTTGTTGTAATATTGGTGTAGTAGTGACCTGCGGGTCGGGTGGGTTTGGGCTGACCTTGCACTCCCTTTTGCGGGTGGCGGATCTGGGTTGAGCTCTTCTTCCTGCTCTCCCCGCCCCCACCTTGCACTGGCGGATTCTAACTTCCAGCCAGGCCCGGACTGGCCATTTGTGAATACGGGCAAATGCCCGTTGGGCCGCTGCCCATGCCGTGTAAATGGGCCGCATTGACAGTGTGCGACTGTGTGATCTCTTGTGCGCAGGGCCCTTGCGCTTGGATGAAGAGAGAAATGTCATTTTGCAGGACCCGCACTAACATTTCCTACCAGTAGAGGGCGCGCAGCAGAAGTGAGCCGGAAACTGAAGAGCTGCACGGGGAAAACTTTGCAGTGCTTTTCAAACGCTCCAATGAAGGGATGAAGGGAAGGATGGAATTTTCTGCTGCTGTTCTGCATTTCCCCCCCTTGCCCCCCCCCCTCCAACTGTACAGAGAAAGGGCAGGTAAGAACAACTACTACATGCTACTTAAAGTGATACTGACATGAATAAAAAAAAAATATATATATATATATATATATATATATCTATGTATAATACTGTTCATCTAAAGTTATAGGTCATGTACATTTTGAAATCTGCACTGTGTGTGAGTTAGCTGTCTATTAATCTTATAAATGTTGCCTTATATGTTAGAAAAAAGTGTTTTTAGTTTATTTTTGGGAAAGAATTCTTCATTTGCGCCTGTGTAGTAACAAATTACAAGCAGTCTCGTGTCCTACAGATATATGTGTAGCAATAGCGATATGGAGCACACAGTGGTTAGGAGGAATTAAAACATTCTTTATTAGATATCCTTTAAAATCATCAGTACATTATGTGGATATGACTTCTCCCCCACACTTGACGCGTTTCGTGGCGTTTCGCCACTTCCTCAGATGCTTAGGTCTATGCTTATGCCTGTGCTTCTGAGGAAGTGGCAAGACGCCATGAAACGCGTCAACTCTGTTATGTCATAATACTGATATCACTGCACAGTTTAATTATTCACAGCAGTCTTGCCCTGCTTTATGGCAGCTGAGATTCTAACTATCTATGTGCAGTTTTCTATGCAGGACATGGCAGGCTTCGGGCATCTGTTCACAGGTTTTTTATCTAATATTCCCCTGTATAATTGTGTCCAAGGAATGGATTAAAAAAACTTGCTCCCAATAAAGACTAATTATATCTTAGTTTGGCTCAAACTACTGTTTTATTATTACAGAGAAAATTAAATCTTTTAAACATTTGGATTGTTTGCATATAATGGAGTCTATGGGAGACGGCCTTTCCTAATTTGGAGCTTTCTGCAAAATGGGTTTCCAGATAACCAATCCTATACCTGAAGTGGGCTGCTTTGATTTTTTTTGCCAGGGCTGCTTTTTTCTCCCAGTCCGGCCCTGCTTCCAGCTTCCTTTTTATAGACGTGTGCCTAATTGTCCTGCCCCTTTTGTGACATCATCAGTGAGGCAGGTCTATAAATGGAAGTTGGGTTTGGGCGGGCGCTGGTGGGCCTCTGTATCAGTCCAAGGCAACCACATCTAGGGCTGGATTTACATAGTGGGCAACCCTAGGCTCGCTTTTGTTCGTTATCCCTGTCCCCTCCTCTTCATTTGTGCACATGCACAACTTTCATCATCATGTCTGGAGCACTGGGGACATTTTAAAAATGATTGTGTCTCATGATCAGCCCCAGAGCTACCGAACCAATGTGGACATCGTTGAGCTTTATGCCACCACCTAAAATCCTGCCACCCTAGGCCCGGGCCTTGGTGGCCTTTCCACAAATCTGGGACTGACCACATTTAGTCGGGAAGATCTGTGTCTCCAAAGATGCCCCAGTAGCTCCCCATCTTCTTTTCTGCTGATTCGTTGCACACGCTCTGTGCTGCTGTCACTTAGTTTAGTGATTGATTTACAATGTACAGTTTATACCCACGGTCTCCACCAGATTCTGCGACAGATGCTTGCTGGATTATTTTTGAAGCCATCTAAACGGCGCTTCTCAGTAGCTGCCCAGAGCCCACTGAGCATGTGCAGTGTCAGTGACACAGAAAATACGGCCTGACAAGATCGTTAGCTCCTGTGTACAACTTTGAAGGCCTGGATCATTATGGTTATGGGGCTGCTGAAGCTCTGCTGGTACAGTGGGTTCAGTATATAAAATTCAGCATTTCTAGCCATATTCGTTTTTTTAGGCCTCTCCTGCTTCTGAAAGCAGTGAATACAATGCTCTAGACAAACGTAAAAAATGAGGGGCAGCAAGACCCTACATGTGACATTGTTAAAGTCATGACCTGTACTGGAGGGATTAGTCAAAACAGGCCATTTAATTACATTGCCTTCCCCAAATCACTAAAATATTCCTTGCCCACCTAGTTAGCACTGAGATATGTTATGCAGCTCTAATGTGGCACAGGTTGCCTAAGCAGGGTTCATTACCGAGGTACAGATGCAAGAATGGACAGACTGACCCATTTGTGCTAAACAGCAGTCAGTTTCAGTTCTTTATTTTAAGTGGCTTTGAGGAAAAAAAGGGGTAACTTTTAAGGCATTTCTACTCCATCTTTGAGTATTGAGCGTGGGGCATTGTGAATGAGCCCCATGAGGTTTGCATATATCGGCTACGACTGCATGGATTTCCGACCACACTCCAATTATACACAGCCAGGTTAACTGCTTCCTGATACAGATATGGGATCCGTTATCTGGAAACCCGTTATCCAGAAAGCTCTAAATTATGGCATGGCCGTCTCCCATAGACTCCATTTTATCCACATTTTTTCAAATATTTATTTTTCTCTGTAATAATAAAACAGTAGCTTGTACTTGATCCCAACTAAGATATAATTAATCCTTATTGGCAGCAAAACCAGCCTATTGGGGTTATTTAATGTTTACATGATTTTCTAGTAGACTTAAGGCATGAAGATCCAAATTATGGAAAGATAGGTTATACGTTAAGACCCTGGGTCCCGAGCATTCTGGATAACAGGTCCCATACCTGTACAATAGTCTATAGTTTAAGAGAATGTTAGATTGTAAGCTTCACTGGGCAGGGAACGATCAACAATCTCTGCAAAGAATATCTCAGCACTATTTAAAGAATTCAGACATGTTATTGGCTTATGTAACACAAAAAACATAAAATAATCCTTGTGTTTTTTATCCTTAATTCCCGCAGGCATTTCTGGCATCACAAGACCATGTGCTGCCATGTTCTGTTTACTGGTGACATGATAACAACTAACAACACTCATACACACACAGCTTTAGATAACAACTAACAACACTCACACACACAGCTTTAGGTAACAACTAACAACACTCATACACAGAGCTTTAGATAACAACTAACAACACTCACACAAACAGCTTTAGGTAACAACTAACAAGACTCTTACACAGAGGGAGAGGCTTGTGTGTTAGTGTGAGCACAACTGTTGTGACACAATTAGGACAGATTATTTCTTGTTAACATAAGTAAAGCCTGATGGTAAGTACCACCACTACAAGTACAGTGCTAACAAGGAGACGTAACACACCATCATATGACATACAGGGTTTGGTTTATTGGATTTTTATACATTTCCAGTCTTTAGTGGTTGTATTAAAACTGACCTACAACAAAAACTTTCCAGTCACAGCTCTCCAGCTGTTGCTGAACTACAACTTCCAGCACCCTGCAATAGCCAAAAACCCACAAGAGATATAAGCACCACTAATGTACCATGCATGGAAGATCCCTGCCCTGGAACATGCACATCTCGACTGCTACTGTCTAGTACAGAGAGGCAAAAAATTGCCATTTAGGTTAAAGATGGACAAACTGCAACCCTCTCAGTTTCACGTATTCATTTTAAGTGGCTCTCAGAAAAACTATTTTGTTACTATTCTGTAGCAGCGCCAGGGCTGCAGGAGTCGCTGGAAAATCAGTTTTAATATGACATCCTCCCATCCTATCGCATTGTAGTCAGTCTGTCCAGGCAAAGTTTTAGCTCAGTGGTTCTCTTATATGAAGATGGGGATATGTTGGGCTACACCAAACCTACTCATTCCTGTCGGGTCCCCTCTTTTGGAGCGATGGACAAAATGAAAAGGAACAATGGTAATTGTCTATTGTCAAACCACACACTGACCATTTGTATAAACTGCAGGTCATTCAGTCTAATACCTGACTGGTCAGCCACTGTATGACAAAGGAACAGTAACACCAGAAAAATGAAAGTATTTTTTAAAGTAATGAAAATAGAATGTAGTGTTGCCCTGCACTTGTTTCAGACACTCTACTATAGTTTATATAAACAAGCTGCTGTGTAGCCATGGGGGCAGCCACTCAAAGCTGAAAAAGGAGAAAAGGCACAGGATACACAGCAGATAACAGATAAGCTCTGTAGGACACAATGGATTCTACAGAGCTTTTCTGTTATCTACTGTGTATCCTGTGCTTGAATGGCCAGACAGCAGCTTGTTTATATCAACTATAGTAGAGTTTCTGAAGCAACGACCCTGTTGTCCCAGTGCAGGGCACCAGTACATAGTATTTTCATTCCTTTAAAGCACTTTTCTTTTTTAGATGATACTATTCCTTTAACATTTTAAGGTGCAGGCTGAGGCTCTCCAGGTGCTGAGGGACTACAGTACCCACATACAATTAATACGTGAAGTCCCAATTGATGGTACCGTAGATGCTGGTAGTCAGGTAACAGCGGGGAGACTTCTACAAGAGCATTCTGACTATGCATAGCTTTCTCTGCAGCTGGAAGGGAAGAACGATGAAGACATGTAGCGCTGAGGCACATGAAGGGCTCTGATTGGTTCTACCGAGCAGCAGCAGCAAACAAAGCACTGAGCATGGCCGGGGGTCTCTCTCTCTGCTGACACTAACTAACAGTTTGCTGTAATGGAAGGATGCTTTGAGGCATAATTGCATCTTTGGGGATACCAATACTTGCTGTCAATAGAAAGTGACCTGCAGCCATCCACAACCTTTTATTCAACGCAGCCATCAAACGCCTTGTGCTCTATACACCGAGAACAAAGAGAATGCAAAACAAAACAACACAAAGTATAAGGGCAGAAAGAGCTAAAACACAAATTGGGAATGCACTGAATCCACTATTTTGAATTCGGCCGAACCCCCCTTAATCCTTAGCGAAAGATATGGCCGAATACTGAACCTGAATCCTAATTTGCATATGCAAATTAGGGGTGGGAAGGGGCAAACATTTTTTACTTCCTTGTTTTGTGACACACAATTTCCCTCCCCGCCCCTAATTTGCATATGCAAATGGTGTAGTTATGTTGTGTAGCCATGGGGGCAGCCATTCAAATCTGAAAAAGTAGAAAAAGCACAGGATACACAGCAAATTAGGATTCAGGTTCGACCAGGCAGAAGGATTCGGCGAAATCAAATCCTGCTGAAAAAGGCCGAAAGCGGAATCCCGAGCTGAATCCTGAATTCGGTGCATCCCTAACACAAATACATGGTTAAAAACAATAAATGACATTTGGTCCACTGTACAGGACGGAGGCAGTATAGAAGTATGTAAATATATATATATATATATAACTGTGAGACATACACAGACATAACACTAAATCATAACGTCTGAACGGAATCTAAATTAAGCAAAATACAATTGTGAAAGCAACAAAGTCATCTTAGTTAACTGAGTTACTGCTGACAAGAGAATGACATATCATGTGATCAGCGGGGTGCCAGAAAAGAATTCTGGCAGTTGATTTTAGGTTCCATACTGGCATTGTGGCAGGTAGGCATTGCATCTCATTTCAGTGGCATTACCAGTCTGGTTTGAATCATTCAAGGTTATGAAATCACATTTCTTAGCCTTGGATCCCAGATGTTGCTGGACTACAACTCCCACAATTCTTCAACAACAGTTAAAGCATGCTCTTAGTTGTAATCCAACAATATCTGGGGACCCATGGGCTATTTCACCTTTAATTTAACTTTTACTGTGATCTAGATTTGCAATTGTTCTTGATTTTCTAATTTTTTTTTCAGTTTTAAGCTTTTTGTTCAGTAGCTCTCCAGTTTTCTATTTCAGCAGCTACCTGGTTGCTACGGTCTTATTTACCCTAGCAACCAGGCAATGGTTTAAATGAGAGACTTAAAGTTGAATATGAGAAATAGGTAAGATAAGTAATACAAATAAGAATAAAACCGCATCTTCACAGAGCATCTGAGGTCAGGGATCCCCCATTTGAGGTCAGGGATCCCCCATTTGAAAGCTGGAAGAAGTAGTTAAAAAAAAAAATAAAAAAAAATAATGAAGATCAATTGAAAAACTGCTAGGAATAGGATATTTTATAACCTACTTAAATTTAACGTAACGGTGAATCACCCCTTTAAGATACAGGTTAATCAGGTTTAGTGTTGGGAGCTGTTGCCCCAGGTATAACCTCATAGTGGGAGAAGCTGGTTGTGTAGAAAGTGCAAAGCATCTAGCAGCAAAGAATATATGGCAGAATAATCATCAAGCATGTAATATTAAGCTTATTAACCACATTAAAAATCAGAATCAGTGACACATTGGCTGTATGCAAACTGTTCACCAAACAATATACAAAATTAAGGACAAGCAGCTTGATACATGCTTAAAGTCATTCCCCCAAATGCCTCAGTTATTCTCAAGGGGACAACATGACTTGGGGAACCCCATAAAAATGTGTAACCCACTCCACTTCCCCTCCACTTATTTGTCAGGAGGTGCAGGAAGGAGGGTGCAGGGTAACAGGTTTCTTAAAGGAATAGTAACACTAAAAAGTGAAAGTCTTTTAAAGTAATACACATATAATGTAGTGTTGCCCTGCACTGGTAAAACTGGTGTTTTTGCTTCAGAAACTCTCCTATAGTTCATATAAACAAGCTACTGGGGACAGCCATTCAAAGCTAAAGAAAAAGGAGAAAAGGCACAGGATACATAGCAAATAACAGATAAGCTCTGTAGTATACAATGGGATTCCTCAGAACTTATCGGTTATCTACTGTGTATCCTGTACTTGAATGGGTGCCCCCATGGCTACACAGCAGCTTGTTTATATAAACTATAGTAGTACTTATCTGTTATCTACTGTGTATACTGTGCTTGAATGGCTGCCCCCATGGCTACACAGCAGCTTGTTTATATAAACTATAGTAGTACTTATCTGTTACCTACTGTGTATCCTGTACTTGAATGGCTGCCCAATGACTGCCCCATGGCTACACAGCAGCTTGTTTATATAAACTATAGTAGTGTTTCTGAAGCAAACACACAGCTTTTACCAGTGCAGGGCATCAGTGCATTATAATGTCATTCCTTTAAAACACTTTTAATTTTTGGTGTTACTGTTCCATTAATGGCTCTGCCTCCGTTGTGGAGTCTACACCCCTTATAGTTAGGCAACTGCCCATCTTGGCCTGTAGTGTCAGAGCTGTAGAAGCTCCCAGTTGTCATCGAATAAATGACAAATTGCAAACACTGTTCTGAAAAAACCCAAAACACACTTATCACTCTGCTTTGTACAAATACTGCTTCTGGATATGACACACACACTATTTGTTCCTTGTAGATTTGTTCCTATGTGCCTTGGGAGTAAGTGGTTTTTCCAAGGTAAAATTAATGATGAAAGGAAAAGGAAAGAATCAATTCGGACTTGACTAAAGCTGGCCATAGACGCCAAGATCCGATCGTACGTATCGTGTGTAGAGTCCCGACATTTTTCGTCCGGCGGAGATCGGTCGGCTGCCGATAATATCTCTGCGTGTATTGCTGATCTTACGATTTTCAGTAGGAGACTGTCACTAGCTTTGGTTGGACATAGATATCGTACGATTGCTGTCAGGGGCAGAACATTGCTGATCTGTTCTTTAACTAATCTGACTGGTAAGACTGATCATTGGGTGAACATTGGGTGATCTGTTCTTATTTGATCGGAATGGTAAAGACTTTGATCTGAATGGTTAGTGGAGGGTCGGGAGACGGGAAAGTCCGATCGTAGGTTGATTCGTACAATCGGATCTTTGCGTCTATGGCCATCTTAAGTGCAATCACTTTGCAAGATTTAATTCAGCCAGTAATATTTAGGGTTTGGTCACTTCAGTCTATACCCCCTACTGTCATGCAACAAATGCTATAGTAAAGCTGGCCATAGACGCAAAGATCCGATCGTACAAATCAACGTACGATCGGACTTTCCCATCTCCCGACCCTCCACTAACCATTCAGATAAAAGTGTTTACCATTCCGATCAAATAAGAACAGATCAGCCAATGTTCTGCCCCTGACAGCAATCGTACGATACTTATGTCTGACAACACTAGTGACAGTCTCCCTCTGAAAATCGTACGATCGGCAATACACGCAGAGATATTATCGGCAGCCGACAGAAATTTTCGAACCTGTCCGATCGACCAAACGACCGATCTCCGATGGACGAAAAATGTCGGGACTCTCCACACATGGTCCGAAAATCGTACGAATCCACGATTCGTACGATCGGATCTTTGCGTCTATGGCCAGCTTAAGAGCAAATGTAGAATGGTTTGCTTTTTAGCCCTAAAAATAGTAGCGTCAGTTCAAAGAAAGCTAAAAGCTTGTCTCGCCACTCTCATGTTACCCCCTCCACCAGATGACCCTAATCTCTTATTTCCAACCCCAAATTGGTGCTCCATTTTTTCACAGAACCCTGGCACTTTCCTGCACAGTGGGACACCCACATTTTGCCCCAGACTTCCATGTGTCCCCTGTGTGAGCTCAGGCTTGGCGCATTTGAAGTACAAAAATCTGTGGAAGTTGTGAAAAAGGAATGTGCCAAGTCTGAACTATCACAGGGGGACACTCAGGAGCAAGAAAGGCTCCCACATTCACAGATAGAACTGCATTATTAGTTATAAAAAGAGGTGCCCATTCAGGGTCAGGGCACACGGCAGATTTGGGGAGAGAAGTCGCCCGACAACAAATCTCCCCTTCTACGGGGCGATTAATCTCCCCGAACTGTAAAATGTAAATCGCCGGCAGGATGGCACTGAGAGCGATTCGTTAGCCGCCGGAAAGATTAGATTAGAAGAGGAGATTTGTTGCCGGGCGACTAATTTCCCCGAATCTGCCCGTGTGCCCTGACCCTCACAAAGTTATCATGTGATGTGGTTGAGCCCTAAATCAATGACTAGTAAAATGAAAGAATATATGGCCTCTGTTATGCCAATCCTTTCCCCTGCATTGGTCCTGGAGTGATAATTTATTCCAGATCCTGATTTACTAATTTACTCATTAATTAAAACCTTTATTTTCTTTTTATCCTTTAAGCATATGTTGACCATGGTTAGTGTTACCTGGCAACCTAAGCGTTTTACAAGCTCATCTCCTGAAATCTGGTGAATGGGGTTATTAAAGGGCAAATATACCCTCCCACACAGCAAGGAAAAAAAAATTGTTCTACATATTATATATTAAGGTACATGGGTTGGGTATATGTCCATTGTCTGGAGAAGAGGGAGAGTCTCAGGTTGTGGCTCTGAGATCTAACCTGATTAATGGAAATAAAATGTATTTTCTTACAGAAACAGTGCAAGGAATCACAATTTTAGAGTTTTTTGTAGCAGCATGGCTCTCCCAATCCATCACAGATATACTCATCACTGTGTGGAGCAATGCATTAGGTGTATAACACACACGAATTAGAAGATTGAGAAAATAATAACCACTTACTCCTAATGGTGCAAATGACCTTGCATTTATCTTCTCTTACTGTGAGCAAAGATAATGTTTTCCCTCTGTATATATTACATAACATTGGTAGCTGCCATATTGTTGGCTTCAGCGTGTCCATAAATATCTTCTCTCACTCAATGAGCTGGTACTGCTGAAACAAGCATATAAGCAACTCCCATTCGTGTTTAAAAGTGGATATAACCAATGCAGTTGTGTTTTGTATGCTTAAAGGAACAGGAAAAACAAAATAATGAAAGTATTAAAGCAATCGAAATATAATGTACAGATTACACTGGTACAACTGGTGTGTTTGCTACAGAAATTCTACTTCAGCAGGGTCGGACTGGGCCGGCGGGGCACCGGGAAAAAACATGATGGGCCCCCGGCTCTTGCGGGCCCCGCCGGGCCCAGGTCCACACCCACATGTGGCTCAATGGCGCGACCCCCTTTGTCGGAGGTCGCGGGAAAAATATTTTGTATGCACACATGCGCAGAACCACAGCACCATGCACAAAGACGCGTCGCCGCGCACATGGCGCACTGGCCAGCAATGCAGGGGCGTCCGGAGGAGGGCCCTGGAGCAGCAGCCCTGGTGGGCCCCGCGCCCCCCAGTCTGACCCTGTACTATAGTTTATATAAACAACCTGCTGTGTAGCCATGGGGGCAGACATTTAAAGCACAGGATACAAAGCAGATATCAGATAAGCTTGGTTATATACAATGGGATTCTTCAGAACTTATCTGTTATCTACTGTGTGTCCTGTGCTTGAATGGCTGCCCCCATGACTACACAGCAGCTTGTTTATATAAACTATAGTAGAATTTCTGAAGCAAACACACCAGTTTTACCAGTGCAGAGCAACAATACATTATATTGCCATTCCTTTAAAACACTTTCATTTTTTGGCGTTACTGTTCCTTTAAAAAAACAAGCTGCCATACTTTACTGCCTTTTTAAGAGGGAAAAAAGGAAGCCTATATGAGACAATTAATACTTAACTGAATGGCCACTAAAAAGCCACAATCTGGACGATACAACCCTTTTGGTGCTACAAGAGCCCAGGTTTTAAACGACCTAGAACTCTGAGCAAGACCCATAACAACCGCTGTTCAGTCTCTTTGAGAATGTGTTTTCTCTCACTACTCTGTTTTATTTCATTTGCTCCTTCTGTTTGGCAAGTGTCTTCTTCAGTTCTCGCAGATTCTCAGTTAGAACCTCTACTTCATCCAGCCGGCCATTGTGCTTGGCATCAAAGATGTACGCCTTGATGTTATCAATCTGCTGCAGCAGCAGATCTTCCTCTATGACCTCTTCTTCCTCTGGGGTCTCCTCACTGGCCTCAAATGGGTTCCCTGGGACATGATCCTCATCAGTGTCAAAAGGATTCTGGGAGATACCTAGTGCACTGTTACTGTCTGTGGAGCATTCAAAGGGATTTTTTGAGGCAGGGGCTGATAAATGTTTGTTATCCTCTTCCTTACCATCCAAGTCATCCTCATCATCCTCGTCAAAGGGATTATATTCCTTCCTGCCATTATGATGTGTGTGGTCAGGAAGGGAAAGTGCTGGTTCCTCATCTTCAAAAGGGTTAGAGGGTGTAACGGTAATCTTCTCAAGTTTGGGCAAAACAGGGGATGTAGTCATGGAGTGATTTGGAAGGACATAGTGGGGCTCCATGTCCAGTTTGCTTTCAGTAATATGCTGGGAGAAAAGGGAATCGTTTAGGTCACATTTGGGAAGCTGTAGGTCCAGAGCCGCCGTCTGTTTTTCCTGCCACCCCAGTGGCTGCCTCTGCTCTCTAAAATCCAAGGAATGAGTTCTGTTGTGCTGAGCTAAACCTTTCAGTTGCTCACGTTTCACCTCTCTTTTCCTTAGCACCTCCAGCTGCTCCCACTGCATCGCCTCCTCCTCAGCCAGAACCATAGACATCTGGATGGCTGTTTCCACCTGTTGCTCATCATACTCCTCCTGCAGTTGTCTAAGGTTATCCTCCAGCATATGCATCTCGTCCACTCGTCCAGCTTCTTTAGCTTGCCGGATGTACGAAGTAATGTTTTCAATCTGCTGGAGAAGGGGGTCCGACATCTCTCTATTTCGAGAGTGTCCGGATGTTGGGAGCCAGCCCTCAACTTTACGAACCTGACCACTCGGAGACAGAACACCGTTACGTGCATCTGTTTTCTTTTCATCCCCTGCTCTCTGCACTTCAGCCTGCAAAAGAAAAAACTTAGAAGCTGCTGCAAACAACCTTTCCCCAAACACTCACAAAAATACATGTGCTTTCTGCCAAGTGCAGAGTTTATAGGTATAAAGAGTTTGACATGCGGCTTAGTATCGGCACAGTCGATTTATGTCTATGGGTCTGGCCACACGGGCAGATTCGGGGAGATTAGTCGCCAGGCGACAAATCTCCTCTTCTTAGCTGCGACTAATCTCCCCGATCTACCTTCCGCCGGCTTAAATTAAAATCGCCTGGGGTCAGGCACTCGGAGCACTTCGTTTTCCAAAGTCGCCCGTACTTGCCTCAAGAGGAAACTTCGGGTGACTTCACCCCTAGGCGATTTTCATTTTAGCTGGCGGAAGGCAGATCGGGGAGATTAGTCGCAGCTAAGAAGAGGAGATTTGTCGCCTGGCGACTAATTTCCCCGAATCTGCCCATGTGGCCAGACCCTAAGGCTGTAAAGCAGGAAAAATTATACCGTGAAGCCAAGAAGCGATTCTACAATCTATAGAAGGGAAGGCTTATCTATTTTGTGACTTCCAATACCTTTTGATTTTTTGTGAGATTGGGGGTGATGAGTATTTTTATACAACTGAACAAGCACATAGGCTGTTAGCAGCAACAGCTAAACTGTAATGGAGATGTACTTACCTGTCTCTCTCTCTGCAGCTTCTGCTCATTTTCCTGCCTCCGCTTCTGTTTAAGCTCCTCGTATTTTTCTTTAGTTGGCAAAGACATCAGGCCCAGTAATTTTTCCTAAACAGACAGAGAGATGAGTAGCAGAAGAGACGAGTCAAGAGACCTTTATGTAAGTGATTCAGTCTGTAAAACAGTGAGAGTCTCATTACTCTGTTCATTATAGAGATTCATAGTTGCAATTACTAACAAGAAGTCAACGGTTCATGCTACTGAGTGAGACGCGCATGTCTGGAACTCAACTTCCCATTGCTGGTAGATGTACTTTAACCCATTATATGCAGTGGCCCTTTGAGTCCTAATCTATTTGGGTATTACATTTTAATAACAATGTTGCATCAGCATGTTATATGCTGAGATTCTAAAACAAATTAACGTTGCGGAAGAAAATAAACAAATAATTACCTGAACAAACAAGGTGGCAGAATATCTCACCATCTTCTGTAACTGCTGTGTTTTAGGGTGAGGCTTGGGCTCTTCATTCATTCCAAGGGTAAGAATCTTCTTGCTGGCAAATAAGGCAATGATTATATGGATAATATACAGAAAAGATGCAAAAAAATAATTAAGGTTTATTTGTTCCAACGTTTCAATTCCATCTTGGAACGTCCGTCAGGGAATATAAATATATATATAATATATATATATATATATATATATATATAATTTATTGATATGAATAAATAGGATAGGATAGTATAGGATACAAGCAGCTTTATATTTGTACTCTCTTTATAGCACTCTCTTTATTCACAAATAGAGTGCTGACCTTTTGATGGTACATATTAATACTTTGATGTTGGAGCACCATGTTACTGATGATATATATTAACCTGCATTTTATGATCATTTAACCCCAGGCTGTTGGCATGGCACATTTGCATATATCACATATACAGTACAGACTGCTTATAAAATGAGGTCACTCACCTTAATGCATCTATTAACTCGTAGTATTTTTGTAACTCAATCCGGAGGTTATTGGTATGGTCCAAATTGTAGGTTGTCTCCCCAGCACTGAGGATATAAAAACACAAACAAAGATGTATATTATTTCTGCAAGATAATTACCCCCTGCCTATTTCACAAACAGCAGATCAGACCTAAGGAATCCGTAGGAACGACAAGTGTGGGTGTTTGAGATACAGAAAGGCCTGTTCTTTTGTGTAGTACCAGAGAAATGAGTAAAAGAACAAAATTACCTCCCACCCACAGGAAAATAAAGTTTATATCTACACCTACAGCAAACAAGAACTGTGGAATTAAATTCTTTGTTATATAACCTCCTACCTGCTCTATGGAAGAACTCTTCAACTGAGTGTTATGGCACACAAAGGGCTTTGACTGCTGATATCAAAGCTCCAGGGACACTTTCCACTTGGAGAATAAAACACAGGCCAATACACATGGGGTCATTATCATCGGAAAAAAATTTTTTTTTCAAAACGTCACAAAGTCACATGACTTGGGGCAGCTGGGAAATTGACAATATGTCTAGCCCTATGTCAGATTTCAAAATTGAATATAAAAAAAATCTGTTTGCTCTTTTGAGAAATGGATTTCAGTACAGAATTCTGCTGGAGCAGCACTATTAACTGATTCATTTTGAAAAATTTTTTTTTTCCCTATTTACAAATTTTGGAGATTTCTTTTGGATACAGCTGAGAGACTGTGTGAAGATCGGCAGGAGAAAGTTAAAAGACTAAAACTTTTTTTTCCTTGTCACTTTTTGTTTTGTATCCCCAAAAAACAAGTGACCAGTGCAAAACTATTAAAAATGCCTATTGGGGACAAGCAGCCTATACAGCTCATCCAATTGAGTTATTCTGCTATATTCCCACACTCACTTGATAGACTGAGCCATTCTGATATATTCGGGCGCTTTCTCATCAACTTTCTCCATACAACTTCGAAGCTTCTGTAAATTCAAACACAAATAGTAAGCATTAGAAATTCATGCTCGTCGGGTGTGCTACACGAGGAGTATATTATGATATGGTGCAAAGGCAATACTTTGTCTGCATTATCACACAGAGTATAATCCCATCTCATTCGCTAGAGTCCATACTGTACCTGGTAGTATTTCACAATCTCAGGAGAGTGCTCTTTCTCATCCAGCTGCTGCTCACGTTTCAGTAAAGTGTCCCTGCAATGGTGGCAGCAACGTATCTTGTCATCGTCCTTCTCCTCCAGCACGGAGCTCACACTGCTAAGGCTACTGATGCTTCCTCGACGCGACTGCTGAGCACTGCTGCTGGGGGACAAGTTGGGGCTGCCGTGTGCAGACAGTGAGTGTTTGCTGGCACTGGTTAGCTTGCCTGTTAACAAGAGTGATATTAAAGGGGAACTATCGTGAAAATTAATATTTAATATAAGCCATTATACTGAAATAAGAAACTTTCTAAATATAAGTAATTGAATATTCTACATTGTTTCTGAAGTAATCAACTGTATCTTCACTTTAGGGATGCACCGAATCCAGAATTTTGGATTTGGCCGAACCCCCGAATCCTTTGTGAAAGATTCGGCCGAATACCGAACCGCGTCCTAATTTGCATATGCAAATTAGGGGTGGGAACGGGGAAACATTTTTTACTTCCTTGTTTTGTGCAAAAATTCACGCAATATCCATCCCCTCCCTTAATTTGCATATGCAAATTAGGATTCGGATTTGGTTCGGCCTGGCAGAAGGATTCGGCCGAATACCGAACCGAGTCCTAATTTGCATATGCAAATTAGGGGTTGGAACAGGGAAACATTTTTTACTTACTTGCTTTGTACAAAAATTCACGCAATTTCCCTCCCTCCCTTAATTTGCATATGCAAATTAGGATTCGGTTTGGCCTGGCAGAAGGATTCGGTTTGGCCTGGCAGAAGGATTCGGCCGAATCCTGGCCGAATCCCGAACCGAATCCTGGATTTGGTGCATCTCTACTTCACTATTCCTCTCTCAGCATCTGTTTCTCTTCATTCTGTCTTCATGCAGCAGTTGAATGTCAGTCATTGACAGTTAGATCCAATATATCTTATAGAGGGGCTCCCTTTCCCAGCAGATGAATTATATCTCACTCAAATAACTGTTTCCAGTACCAACAAAATCTAACAAAATAACTGCCTTTTGCACAAATTCTGTATGTAGAGAGACATGATGTCTGGTGATTTAAAAAGAGTGAGCTCTAATACATCTTCTAGGCAAAATGAGCCCCCCTATAAGATATAATGGGGCCTATTCACTAAAGGTCGAATAAAAAAATGCCTTAAAAATGTTATCACATCTTATATTTTTAGAATTAATGATCTATTCACTAAAAGTTCACTTGTCTAACTATCCATCGTGCGGCGCTCAATTTCCTCCCTGGCTATCTCCTATAGAAGGCAGGGAGGAAAAATTGAGCGCCGCCCAATGGATCGTCGCCCTGTCGCCGTTTCTGAAGAGGAGCACAAGCAGAGAATCGGTAAGTAATTTCTTAATAAAAGCTTTGCGAATTAAAAGTGAAAACTGTCTTGGTGGGTTTTTTTTCATTAAAAAGAAACAACATTTTTTTTTTTTTTTTTTTTTTAAATTATGTTACTGTTTTTTTAAGAAGTGATATTTTTACGTCCATTTTAGCCGAATTGTGTGCGGTATTTTATAGCATGCGTTATTTTGTGCGATATTTTACGGCATTTGATATAGTCACACATTCTTAGTGCAATTTATAGCACCTAAGACATTCGAGATGCCACTGGCAGAGTAGAAGTCTCTTTTTACAGTATTCCAGTCCTTGCTTTCCCTGGGAAATTTAATATAATTCCATGACACAGAACAATAGTACATTCTGGATCTGCTCAAGGTATCATGAAAATGTGTTAGTGGCTGTAGGTAAGTCTCCAGCTCGTCATAAAGGTCTTTAATTGCTGCTCTAAAGCTCCTCACTACTTCTTTCTCTATTAATTATCCTCTATTAATTATCTGATGTTGTTTAGTAAAGCCTACTCCTGGGAAGTGTTAAATTTCACAGTAATTATCGCACTATTTTATGCTTTTATCGCTTAAAAGATGTTAGTAAATAATGCGTTTAGATTGAGTCTATTCTATAAATATCACAATACCGCTGTGCAGAAATGTAGAATTAACACTTGCGGTATTTCTATTAATGCATGCGAAAATACATTGATGAATTGTTCCTTAAATAACGCGTCTTAAATAACACACAAAACGGTCATCAGCCCCATTGGATCTAACTGTCAATGATTATTTGACATCCAACTCCTGCATGAAGAGAGAACGAAGAGAAACAGATGCGGAGAGAGGGATAGTGAAGATAAACTTGATTATTTAAGAAACAGTACAGAATTTTTAACTGATTGTATTGAGAAAACGTCTTATTTCAGTATGCAGAAGCTTATATTACATATTCATTTTCGCGATAGTTCCCCTTTAACAATTCCACGACTCTGGGAATATGACTTAGTTAAAGGATATGACTACAGGAAGGGTAGGGAGAAGTAGAGAGTCCCGGTTTAGGAAATTCTTAGGGGAGTCGAAACTGAAGCCAGTGAGATAACTGCACCCAACAGGAATGGCAACAAGTGATGTGGCAGTCACAAAAAGAAAAGGAAAAGCAAATTAGAATTAGTGGGAGCTGGATATGTGAAACTATTTCTCACTTGCAAATGGGAGGGTGATCAGTTCTGTACATCTCTTGCACATGATGGATCCACAGAGCCGACAATGATGCCTCCTGTTCCGGATGGTGAATTTATTCCCACAATCTGGGCAAAATGGCACGTCCTGGTCACTCACCCACGAAACCACTGATTTCTCTATAGCTGGGATTGAGGCAAACAATGATTCAGTGCTAGTCCTATTCACAATGGACCATGCCACATACAATAGTATAACCACCTTACCTCTTATCTTGGCAGATTCCGTATTAACTCGGTCAAATGATGTCAGCTAGCAACAGAGATAGGATGTTAGTTGCCATGTCTCCCTCTCATTACAAGAGTAACTAATTGGTGACAGCAAACCAGCAAAACCACCAAACTGAATTTACCTTTTCCAATCGGATAATCAGTTTATTCACTTCCACTACATAATGATCAATCCGGGCAGCCCGATGCCTTTTGAAATTTGACAGATGACTCTTCATTGCACCTACCAGCAAAGAAGGAGAATAGAGAGAAATGTATGTATGTGTGTGTGTATGTGTGTGTGTGTGTGTGTATATATATATATATATATATATATATATATATACACACACACACACACACACACACACACATTCAGAAAAGATCAGCACTCTCAGGTCTTTAAATTATGAAATACATTAATAAAGTAGCAAAGGACAAACGTTTCGGCCTACCCAAAGGCCTTTCTCAAAGTGCCAAAACTGACTATGAACATGCCTTAAAACTCCAAACTGGTGGGAAAACAACAGCTTTAACGATGTCACATGATCAGCGTCATTAACAAACACCAATTAAACATGTGGTTACAATACACTCTGGTAAAAGCAAAGGTTAAAAAAAAAATAGATATCTATTGATATCTATCATGTTACTTTTAGGAACTTTTTAGCAAGTTTTAGGTGGTGTATAGTAATTCGAATTCTTAAATGGCTAGAGTATGATAAATCTCGAAAATCTAATTCAAATTTTTTAAAAAAACTCTGATCGAATTTGGATAACTCCCTAGTCGAATTTGACAAGTTTGACCATAAAAAAAAATTAGACCCTTGATAAATCTGCCCCTTAGTGTTAAGAGGCCCGTAGAGCTTATACTCAATGGTCTTCCAGTGTGACCTATATTCTGTAAAGTCCTTATTTATAATTTCATGTGCATTATAATAATTAGTAATGCCCACACTCTGCCTTCCTGCCTCCAAGATACTGAAGAGATGTTAATGCCCCCACCAATAATAAACCCCTGGACCTACTAATTTTCTTCTCTTTCAGTGGACGTCTCTTCAACTTCAACATCTACTGCTTATCACACAATGACAACATGTCACCACTTGAACTACAGGAATTAAAACAGAGAGTTCTGCAGTGATCAAAGAGAGTAGAATTGGTGAGCCTACAAAGCTGAAGCCCTGGTTGAAGTCACACAGAGCACCATAAATAAAGCGGGTGTCAGATTGGCTAGTATGGTGTTATAGAAACACACGTATTAGAAGTTTACTACTAGTCTCTAACTATGCCATGAAAGGTAAGAGCGTGTACCTTAAGTAGATGGTGAATATAGAGAACACTTACTTAGACCCTTTAATTGCCAGCAGTATAGATAACTTTTTTTATATAGTTTTTGAATTATTTATCTTCTTTTTCTTACTCTTTACTGCTTTCAAATGGGGGTCACGGTCCCTATATAAAAACAAATGCTCTGTAAGGCTAAAAATATATTGTTATTGCTTCTTTTTATTATTCATCGTTCTATTCAGGCCTCCCCTATTCATATTCCAGTCTCTTGTTTAGGTTGCTAAGGTAATTTGGACCCTAGCGTCAACATTGCTGAAACTGGATGATTTCTAGGACAGACATAATATCAAAGGCTATTGTGATACTAAACACTATAGTTATATAGATATGGGTATATAGAATTTATGCGAGAGTAGGGAGGGGTGTGTGTATGGATGCTGGGTTTTCATTTGGAGGGGTTGAACTTGATGGACTTTGTCTTTTTTCAACCCCATTTAACAATGTAACTGCAAACTGAAGAGCTGCTGAATAAAAAGCTACATAACTCAAAAACCACAAATAATAAATAATGAAAACCAACTGCAAATTTTCACCCTCTACATTATACTAAAAATTAATTTAAAGGTGAACAGACCTGTCACCCACACACAAAAAAACTCTTTTCAAATAAAACATGAAATCCAATTTCTATTTTTTATTACAGCATTCATAGCTGTCGTGAGATCATTTCAAAATCTCAGCTGTCAATCAAAAATTGTCTGCCCCTCCTCTATGCCTTAGGCAGACAATTACTTTCACTTTCCATTCAGCACTTCCTAGATGTCACTGCTCTCCCCACATTCCCCCGTTCTCTTAACCATTTAATTGTGTAACCAGGGCACGGGGATGGACATCAGGTCCCCCATTCTGGTGCACAAACAAGATTCTGAGATGATACAAGGCTTGCCTTAATAACAGTGTCCACAAAATGGCTGCTTCCTGCTTGTTATAATTATGAATTCCCAGACTGAAGGAAACAGGATTCAAATAATTTATATTGTGTAATTAAAGTTAATTTTGCTTGACTGATGTGATAAAATAGGATTTTGAATATTTGTTTTGGGTAACAAGTTGCTGTTACCCTAAGCCCTACCCTGTCCATGAACAATGATAGAATACATAGATGGTGCTTTGCAACTTTCATCTGAGAAAAACTGCAGTCAGTTCCCAGTAATGAATATATTTTGACTAATACAGCGGGGAAACTGTAGAAACGGTTGCCCTTCTTACCAATCTCCTGAGGGTCCCACATGCAAGGATCCACTCCTCCATAGCTGTAAGCCTCATATCTCTCTTGGCTGCCACCTTCCGCTCGCTCGCCATCTCTCTTCAGCAACTTGTTCTTCGCTTTCTTGGCAATTTGTACAAGGTCTGGCAGGGAAAGGAGAGATCAATAAATAAAATGAAAGAATAGGACTAAACCTGACAAATCGGTTCCAACACACCACTACAGTAGAACCCCCATTTTACGTTTTCAGGGGACCAGGAAAAATTATATAAAATCCAGGAAAATGTAAAATCAGGGAAATGTAACTTTTTCTTCAAGTACGGAAAGGATATAAGCACAGGAGTCAGTTTTACTTTGAATTACAATATTTAATAACAAGGATTAAAGGAGAAGGAAACCCCCTAGGTGCAAAAGCCCTCCCCTGTGTTGACCCCCCTCCCTCCTCCCCCCTGGCCTACCTGTCCCCCTGGGCAAATGCCCCTAACTTGTTACTCATCCCTCTGCGCAGGTCCTGTCCACGGAGTTCACAGGCGCCATCTTCTCCCGAGTGGTCTTCCGTTTTTGGCGCAGTAGGAGCATTTACCGGTACGGATCTACTGTGCATGCACCGAAAGTCACAAAGTTTTCCGATTTCACTTGGTGACTTTCAGCGCATGCGCAGTAGATCCCTGCCGGTAAATGCTCCTACTGCACATGCACCAGAGGATGCCGATTAATCCAGGAAAAAGACCGATCGGGAGAAGATGGCGCCTATGAACTCCGTGGACAGGACCTGCGCAGAGGGGTGAGTAACAAGTTAGTGGCATTTGCCCTGGGGGACAGGTAGGCCAGGGGGAGGGAGGGGGCAACACAGGGGAGGGCTTTTGTGCCTAGGGGGTTTCCTTCTCCTTCAAACATCGCAGGGTTAATGTTACACTATGGGGGCATGTGCAAGACTCTCTGTCAGTCACATACACAACCTAAAGCAATAAGTGATTGGTGCAGGACTATATAAGGGGCAGACTAATTGGAATTGACCATTTACAGGCAGAACCATGGCAAAATATACATCTGGTTAGTATTATATACCTCTTTATTTCACGAATAATTCATTGAGGAAAAAAAGCTGTTTTTGGGAACATCGGGACAAAATTTTGATGTACAATCTGGGAAAACATTAATTAAAATCAGGGAAATGCACCCATTGAAATGCATTGTAAATTTGTGGGACCACAAATAAAAAATTTAAAATGCCGGAAAATGTAAAATCAGGGTATTTTAGAACGAGGTTTCACTATATTTTAAAGACCTCGATACCTTCTCCAAATGATACTATATACACTGTGCTGCAGGATGCATTACCCTCAAATTCTGCATGTCCCAGCTGTCTGTTACATTCATCAATGCATAGCAGTCCTCAACAACTAGGGATGCAGCGAATCCCAGAATCTTTTGTGAAAGATTCAGCCGAATACTGAACCAAGTCCTAATTTGCATATGCAAAATAGAGGCAGGAAAGGGAAAAAGTGAAAAATGAAGGTTTACTTTCTTGTTTTGAAACGAAAAGTCACGTGATTTCCCTTCTCACACCTAATTTACAAATTAATATTCGGTTCAGCCGCACACAAGGATTCGGCCGATCTTGACCAAATCCCGGACCGAATCCTGGATTCGGTGCATCCCTATCAACAACAAACGTTTTGTGATCCATTCATTCAAGGGCAAAACTTTTATTGCACATGGAGGTTGTATATTGGCAAATGGTGCAGCTTATTGGCTTATGTGCAGTGTAACATGCAGCACCCACATATAACTACCGTATTAAAAGTGAAATTACTAATTTTATACTGATTTTCTGTGCTGCCTGCAAAGCTAGCAGAAATTCCCTCTCCTTTGCAGATGAACTCACTTTTCAGCTGCCCTTTTACATCTCTGTCCTCACTGTGCTCTTCTTCATAATGTGACTGGAGCTGATAGAAAGACTGAAGATCTTTCAGGCACAAAGGGCAAAGGAACCCTTCTCTCACTTCCCCCTGCTCGTCGAATGATGCCATGCTGGTGTATGGTACCTGGTCGCTGGCCTAAATAAGTCAGGTAAAGATATAATTCGTGAATATGAGATCTGGATCAGAAAGACATCTCTCACTGCTTCACATATCCCTGATAGTGAAACAAACCACAGAACATATATAACATTTATCTTTTTGTGGCATGACATTGGCTTAAGAACGCTCCCACAAACTATACTTCAGATATCATCAGGGTGCTAAGAAACCAGCAAGCCCCTCAAATTGCAAGACCATTGGGGGTGTACCACGGGTGAGCAGTGAAACTTAAGTTCAAGTGTAAAGCAGGCCATACATGCAAACGTGAAATTGTGTTAGCAGCATCATGGGCAAATAAGCTCTTGAGTTGTATTAAAAGGGACATAGATTCGAGGGAGGAGGGGGTTATTCTTACACTGTATAGAGCACTGGTAAGGCCCCATCTAGAATATGCCATACAGTTTTGGTCTCCATCACTCAAACAGGACATTATTGTATTAGAGAGGGTACAGAGAAGGGCAACTAAGCTGGTAAAAGGTATGGAAAATCTTAGCTATGAGGAAAGACTGGCCAAATTGGGGATGTTCACGCTGGAGAAGAGGCGCTTAAGGGGTGATATGATACCTATGTATAAATATATAAGGGGATCATATAATAATCTCTAGAATTCTTTATTTACCAGTAGGTCTTTCCAGCTGACGCGAGGTCACTCATTCCGATTAGAATAAAAGAGGTTCCGCCTAAATATTCAGAAGGGGTTTTTTACAGTGAGAGCTGTGAAGATGTGGAATTCTCTCCCTGAATCAGTGGTACAGGCTGATACATTAGATAGCTTTAAGAAGGGGTTGGATGGTGTTTAGCAAGTGAGGGAATACAGGGTTATGGGAGATAAATCGTAGTACAAGTTGATCCAGGGACTGGTCCGATTGCCATTTTGGAGTCAGGAAGGAATTTTTCCACCTTTGAGGCAAATTGGAAAGGCTTCAAATGTTTTTTTTTTTTTTGCCTTCCTCTGGATCAACTAGCAGTTAGGTAGATATATATATAGATTAAAAAGGTTGAACTTGATGGACGCATGTCTTTTTTCAACCTAACTTACTATGTAACTAGGTATATAAAACAAAGGTTCGTACAATTTTTGGGTCGTGTATGGAGTGTCCCGACATTTTTCGTGTCATGGCGACTGGTCGTTTAGTCGATCGGACACGTTAAAAGATTTCTATCAGAAACCGATTACATCTCTGAAAGTATCGCTTAACTACGGTAACTAAATAAATTGGTGACTATCACTACTATTTGTCGGACATAACTTTCGTACAATTACTGTCTGTCAATGAATGGCCAGAACATCACTTGATTTTTTGTTTTTCCTATTTTATTTAATCTGAATGGTTAGCAGTAGATCAGCAGACTGAAGCAAGGGATCATTCTTCATGTAAAGTTTAAAATCTGCACGTCTATGGCCATCTTAAGTGTGAATTGGGAGAACGGCTGGAGACTGCAAACAGATTCCAGTTATTGTTTAACAACTGTAACTAAACTCCATTGTTAATTCTTAATAGCTGCTGGGTTAATAGTATGTGGGCAGACAAGGGCATTTTCCTAAAGGGCAAGCAGAATATGATATTGGTTAGATATTACCTTGGAGTTAAAGGCAGCGGCCATTAGCTACTTGCTTTTTATTGAGCTCATGGGCACAATATTGCATATATATTTCAGGATATTGATGGAGTGTTTGTTACAGCTAAACCATTTGCCTTCCATTCCCACCAGAAATATCCACCCAACCAGGGAACCAAGTGGTGCTGGACAGAACTGGTCCATCCCAAATTCACCTATTTCACGGGGGGCCTTATTTATCAAAGTCTAAATATATCTGACGTTTTAAATGAAAAAAAGTCAGACCAAACTTGAATCCACAATTGGAACTTATTTATTATTGTTCCCAAATCGCTCGATTTTTTCAGGCTTTTTCCCGAAAACCCAGAATTGTTCTGATTTTTGCCCGAAAAGTCTGAAATAGTCAAATGTTAAATTGTCTAGTTCCAGCACAGACCACAGAAAATTCCAAATAGGATAGGGACCTCTCCCATTGACTTATAGACAACCACAGTAGGTCTGAGAAATGCCGGATTTTCAAATTCAGACTTTTACCATCCTAGGAGTTTAAAAAAATCTCTAAAAATTCGAGGTTTATTTTCCACTAAAAATTAGGATTTTAATAAATAACCCCCTGACTGTTTATTGTATTGGTTGTAACAATGAAGCTAATAGAATCCTGTAGCGATCTCCATGAATTCCTGGTACAGCACAATGTCTAAAAAAAACAAAATGTTGACCCAGTCCAACCCTTAAAGGGGTTGTTCACCTTCCAAACACTTTTTTATAATTCAGTTGTTTTTAGATTGTTCCCCAGAAATAATAACAGTTTACAGGGTCGGCGACCCCCCTCGCAGAGCTGCTTCAGAAGGTGAAAAATGACACTTTACACTTCAATAGTAGAAAAAACAGTCACACATAGTAAATAGTCAAAAAGTCATTGGAAAAGGTCGTTATTTCTGGTGATCTATTGTTAAACAACTCGTTGTTTGAAGGTGAATAACCCCTTTAACATAATTTTTCTGAACCACACACATTGAAATTTAATATGCAAAACACATTCGTTTTGCATCGCCCAATAATCAAATGACTGACAGATGAGCCAACCTATCAGTCATTTGACCAACTCCCACCGCTTCCCTTATGATTACTTGAACAATATTAGTGCTGCTTATTTACTGTAGGGGGGCAGAGAAGTGCGGTGTTCTATTCCAATGCATTGGGCTGGCCGCCTGTTGAACTGGAGGGCAAAGCCAAGCTAAGGAGCTCTGGTACCTAGGGCAAGGCTTGGAATCGCTTGTGCTATGGTTCTACCACACAATCACCTGCTGTATGGCAACGTTAGTAGCAGACACAGACCAAATTACAGAAGAAGGAAGATGAGAGACAAGGATCTGGATTTGCTAGATTTGGACATTTGGGGTTAGATTTATCAAAGGTCGAATTTTGACTTTTTTTTAACTCTAATAAATTCGACAACTCAAATGGGAGGTTATTTATGAAAAAAACTCTGTCTAATATTCGATCGAATACGAACGACCAGAAATGTTAATTGTATTCTAATCAAGTTTTCCTCTGAAAAAAAGACTCGAACGTCAGGAAGGCAATTAACGTCTTCAAATGGTTCAACTGACCTCTGCCATTGACTTGTACATGAACTTGGCAGGTTTTAGGTGGCGAATAGCCAAATTAGAATTGTTTCCAGGATCGAGATGTGATACATCTCACATCCGAATTCAAGTTTTTGATTTTAATTTTTTTTTTAGAATTTACCATTCAAACCTTAATAAATCGGCCCCTAAAATTGCACTTAACCAATTGTAATCCCCCACCTTGGTAAGAGCCTCAGCTGCCTACCCCTGGTGTACCAGCCCTGCTGGAGGGCATCTAGCAGCACCCGGGCAATGGTCTGCTATAAAAGTTTAATGGCTACAACCCTCAATAACATACGGACCCAGTCATTAACTAGGACCCCAAATTCTATATTTGTTATTGTTTATTACAGCATGGGGGGCCCAAATGTAATATATGTAGGTGGCATTCATGGGAATGATTGGGCTTGTGATGCTGGCCTGGCACAAATAGGGTTGCCACCTGGCCAGCATTTTACCTGGCCTGTAAAAATGATGGCTGATTCCAATGTTATTAATAGGAAAAAAGATTATATATATATATATATATATATATATATATATATATATATATATATATATATATATATATATATACACACACACATACACACATATATATTTATTAAAAGAATGACCAGCAACTCCGAGATATTGGTGAATTATTAAAAGGTGTATTAAAGAATCGCATGACAAGCCTTGTCATGTGATTCTTCAATACACCGTTTTAATAATTCACCAATATCTCAGAGTTTCTGGTCATTCTTTCAATATTTAGTTTATTTACCGTGCACCAGAAGCAAACTTCACAAGTAGAGTGCTGCCCACACTGAGCTCTATATATATATATATATATATATATATATATATATAGCCAGGTATTTTTTTCCAGAAAAGGTGGTAACCCTAGGCACAAAGCATGAATACATTGGCAGAACATTGTGGCCCTCTTGCCAGCTCTCCCCTGTACCAATCCCAAACCAGAGATTGCAAGCTCTTCAGGGCAGGGGCTTATTGTGTACTTTAACCCCTAGCACTTACACATTGATACTCACTAGCTAATGTGTAATAATTGCACGTGTGCAGCTAGATATATACATACCAGAGAATACACATAGATTTAGCGTTTGGCAACAGCACTACATGCCCCAGTTTAGAGCACACAAGAGGATGCTGGGATTTGTAGTCTGTAACTGAGGCTTCACCCCTGGATACAGCTACACTATTCACTCCTGGATACAGCTACACTATTCACTCCTCAGCATTCCTCCCGCCTATGTATCCGAGGAGCCCAGCAGGAGATCACATACCAACATCCCCTACACCTACCGCTCCAAAGAATTCCTCCTGTCACTGCCTCCGCTTCCTACAGGGCTTCCCTGTCACTTCTCCGGGCGCCATGGCTGTCACTCCCGAATCCATTGCTCTGGCATCCACGGCCAGGCTGCTACTCAGCCTGGGGAATGGTGGAGTAGATAACCGAGTCATCGATTGTCTGAGCGAGGGGAGGGCGGGACTGGAGAGGATATTGGGGCTGTGAGTGACAGGCGAGGGAAGGAGCGAGGAGATAAACGGGAAATGTGGGCTGGAGCTGGTGGGAGACAGAGGGAAAGGAGGAAGGAATGGTCACAGGCAGGAAGGATACCAGTGTAATAGACTCAGAGCTGCCATTAGGTGGGGCTTTTTTCTCAGGGGCCTCAGCATCCGAGGGCGCCTCTTTGACAATAGAAGTGAGCAGCAGTGTTAATTAGCTTCAAATGTGTATGCCTCAGGGCCGCCATAGAAATCATGGGGCCTCTGGGCACGCCCCAGGACCCGCCCCCCGGATTCAAGACCCGCCCCTGGATCCAAGCCCCGCCCAGATCCCACCCACTCCGCATCACAGGTAAAAGACCACACAGACATCAGAGGTAAAAAAGGTAATCCCCCCACCGACAAGTTATAAAAAAATTATTGGCGCCAGGGCCCCCCTTACAAGTTAAAAAAAAATTGGATGGGGCCCCTAAGAATATTTTTTTAAAAAAACATTGGTGGCAGGGGTCTATAGAGTATTAAAATAATACATTGGTGGCCAGGGGATAAAAGAAAAAAAAAACACAAATTGGTGTTCAGAGGAATTGAACTCATGGCTTCAAGACTTCAACTTCGCCTGCTTTCGTGACTTTGGGTCTTTTCGGGACTTCGGCTTCAGCTATTTTCGTGGCTGCGGGTCTTTTCGCCGCTTCGGACTTCGGCTGTTCAGCACTGCCGCAATGGAGACTTCGGCTTTCCAGTACTTCCACATTCAGGACTTCGGAAGGAGGAGGCACGGCTTTGTGCTTCAGTGCTGTCAAGCCTGGGCCCGGTACACTAGTACCCCCTGTGCCCCCCTGATTGCAGCCCTGGTTTGCCTAAAAACGTTATTTCCAATTAGGGATGCACCGAATCCACTATTTTGGATTCGGCCGAACCCCTGAATCCTTTGCGAAAGATTCTGCCGAATACTGAACCGCATCCGAACCCTAATTTGCATATGCAAATTAGGGGTGGGAAGGGGAAAATATTTTTTACTTCCTTGTTTTGTGACAAAAAGTCACACAATTTCCCTCCCCGCCCCTAATTTGTATATGCACATTAGGATTCGGTTCGGCTGGGCAGAAGGATTCGGATGAATCCTGCTGAAAAAGGCTGAATCCTGGACCGAATTCTTGATTTGATGCATCCCTATTTCCAATATACATTCATTACAACATTTCAGTGGTTTAAACGTTTATAAATGTCTTTGCTACTAAAAGCAGTGTCTGTTTATCCCTCCCCACATCCCTTTCTGTTCTCTGGGTATTGTTGTATTACATTAAACTTGGCAGCTGGCAAAAACTACATTACTCAAAATGGGAGACACAGGCTTTGCACATTAGGGTGAAAAAGTTTGGCTGTTTCCAAAGTACAAACTAGCCAAAAGCCCAAAAAGTAGCCCACATCTGTGCCTTGGCTAGTTTGTAGTTTCAAAACCTGCCTGGGCTTTAAATTAGTAGCCCAATTTATCTTGTTTATCCTTATTAATTGCATAAGCATCAAACATTACCAGCCAGGTAAAATACTGGCCAGGTAAAAACCTAGGCAGATTGGAAACCTTAATGCAGGTCTGGACTGGCAATCTGTGGGTTCTGGCAAATGCCAGAGGGGCTGTTATAAGATGCCATAGAAAGTCACTATTTAGTGGGCTGGTGGGGACCTGATAGGGCCTCTCTATAATTGGAACGCCAGGGCCTATTTTGACTCCCAGGCCTGCCTTAAAGGAGAAGGAAACCCCCTGGGCGCAAAACCCCTCCCCTGTGTTGCCTCCCTCCTCCCCCCTGGCCTACCTGTCCCCCTGGGCAAATGCCCCTAACTTGTTACTCCCCCCTCTGCGCAGGTCCTGTCCACGGAGTTCACAGTCGCCATCTTCTACCACGCTTGTCTTCTTCCTGCTTTGACCAGCGTCTTCTGGCGCATGCGCAGTAGGAACAGTTACCGGTACGGATCTACGCGAATGCGCCGAATGTCACAAAGTTTTCCGATTTCACTTCGTGACATTCGGCGCATGCGCAGTAGATCCGTACCGGTAACTGTTCCTACTGCGCATGCGCCAGAAGACGCCGGTCAAAGCAGGAAGAAGATGCTCGTGGGAGAAGATGGCGACTGTGAACTCCGTGGGCAGGACCTGCGCAGAGGGGTGAGTAACAAGTTAGGGGCATTTGCCCAGGGGGACAGGTAGGCCAGAGGGGAGGAGGGAGGGGGGGCAACACAGGGGAGGGGGGGAGGGGTTTTGCGCCCAGGGGGTTTCCTTCTCCTTTAATGGTGCCTGTGCCCCTACCTGTATGGACCACACTGCATTGTTATTAGAAGAATTGTATCTCGTTCTAATGAAAAACTTGACACACAAGAGTGCTGGTAAATGAGCCAGCTATGTCTACAGGGCAGCTTAATAGTAGAGAAGCCAACTCGGAACATAAAGGGCACCCATGGATTTATTGGCTGTCATTAAATATTGCCTATGTCTCAATATTAAAGTCAAAAGTTGTTATTTAGATATAGCTTTGTGACTTTCTCCCTTGTGGATTCCGATTTATCCAGGTCAGGGATTACCTTTCAAATCTGTCATGGTAAGTAATGGGGGGGGGGTTAAATAAGAACCAGCACTGCATTTGCTCCAGAACTAGTAACTCATAGTGACCAATCAGATATTTTTTCATTGAGCAGCAGGTCAACAAATAATCGTTACTGATTGGTTGATATTATTAACGAGTGTTTATTATGTGCCAACATATTCTGTATAACTGCATGGATTACCATACCTATGCCTGTTAACTGTTTCCATTAAATTGTCTTAATTGAACCCCTCTAGGTGTTTTTTTAGTTTATAAAGTGTTACAAAGAGGAGGGGTGTGTGTGGATGCTGGGTTTTCTTTTGGAGGGGTTGAACTTGATGGACTTTGTCTTTTTTTCAACCCAATTTAACTATGTAACTAACTACTATGTAACTACTATGAAACTATGAACTATATTATATTATATATATGCTATACATTACAACCCCGTGGCTGAAGCTTCTTCTGACTTTTACTGCAGTACTGAACACTCACAGAAGGAGGCGCACCGGGACAGCTTAAAGGACCAGTAACAACACAAAATATAGACTATTAAGTTAAACTGACATGTTTTTTAGTTCTATCATGTATATTTAAAGATCTGTTCTTTGTGAAGAACAAATGTTTATAGTGCGGCGAGTCTGCTATTAAATTTGCCGTGTTTAGCCATCTTTGTATCTGTCATCTAAGCTTAGGCACACACTTCCTAAGTCTTTTAGTAGAGCACTAAAATGCGTAAATGCTTTTATAAAATGTATTTGCTGAAATCTGGGCTCCAAGGTAAGTTTCCCAGGAGAATTAATCTGGAATTTCATTAACTCTGTCAGCTGGTTAGCTGGAATTTCCAAAGAATATCCCATTGAACCTCACCTACTGTTTTTCCGGCTTTAGGGTAAGTCCACACAGGGCGTTATGGGGAGATTTGGTCGCCTGGCGTCTAATCGCCTCTTTGTTGCGGCCACCAATCTCCCGAAACACCTTCCCTGACTCGGCGCTGACTAAAATGGAAAAAAAAAAACGCCGACACTAATCACACGCGGCGATTCATTTTCCATAGTCGCCACAATGCAGTTTTGTTCTAAAAGTCATTAGTACACCCTGTGTGAGTAACTGCCAACTTGTTTGAACTGAGCATGGGTACATTTTCTGAGTAGGTCCTGTAACTCAGACTCCTCTTAAGATTCGATTCATCATATATGCATTTTTAGAGTCCCTTTTAACCATAATATCTCAATTTCTTAATGGACCCACACTCTGAACCCTCGTCTTTTTACTGCTGATGTGTTTTTGTTTGTGAAGCAATCAGTCCTTCATATTATATTTTTGCTTTCCCGATTGCTGTTTTACAACACTGTTTGTATTTCCAGGTCCTAAAAGAAGCGTCTTTCCCGTTTGTATTTAAATAGCCACAGCCTGCAACAACCTTCCCTACAGTAATCAGGGAATGCAAGATTGATACCTTCAGCAAGGTACTGTAGGTTGACTAGCTCTAGGTGGTTAACACTGGAAGTCTTAATTATTTTGACCTTTCAATGTCAATTAAAGAACAGCTTTGCTGCTACAGCCATGGGACCTGTTATTCAGGAACTAAGGTTTTCCGGATAATAGATCTTTCCATAATTTGAATCTTTATACCTTAAGTCTACTAGAAAATCATGTAAACATTAAATAATCACAATAGGCTGGTTTTGCTTCCAATAAGGATTAATTATATCTTTGTTTGGATCAAGTACAAGGTACTGTTTAATTACTACAGAGAAAAAGGAAATCATTTTTAAAATCTGGATTATTTGATTATAATGGAGTCGATGGGAGATGGCCTTTGTGGAGCTTTCTGGATAACGGGATTCCGCATAAGGGATCCCATACCTGTATACTAGATCTAACTTCCAATACATCATTATTTCTGTTTATAAACCATAGACTGATAGTGGAATTATAAACAAACTGTACTTTAAAGGGCACCTGTTGCCAAAAAATATTATTCCCAACCAAAGGTGTGGGCTAATAGAGCCTGCACAGCAGTTGGGGGTAACAGTAGTTTATTTTTTAAATTGACACCCACCAATGCTAGACCATCGGAACCAGGAGGGAGCCGTGTTGGGGCAACACACATGTCCATAATGAATGCCACAACTTGCTCATTATGTGCGTGAGGTCAGAAGGGAAGATCAGGAATATAGGTACTCAATTAGTAACCCACCCCTCTCCACTTATCCATTATGTTGTATTATTTGAGAATAACGTGATAACATGTTCATGGGAACCAAGTGACCACCTCCTAATAAAAACATTTGGAAAATGAACCCTATCACTCAACCTGAATTCTCTCTTTAACTTCACTTTCTGCTTTGCTAAGAAATGTTCCTGATCCTCAAGTCTGTGCTGTCTGGATCTTCACCCTCATTAGATTAGAAACACAAGGGGGTACAGAGCAAGGCGAGGGTAGAGCACCCCTCTGACTTTGATCAGCCTGCAGATTAGAGGTACCTGTTCACTTGAGAGCAGAGTAGAGGTTTAAATGGCATCGTTTGAAGATTTCCTCTCAAGCTGCTAATTGGTCGAGCCATTAATTGATCAGGCATCTAATTAGGACTCCATGAGGATCAAGAGGGAAAAGTTCACAAGGAAAGGTCTTGGGTGATCAAATCTCAACTGATGGGAGACAATTGATTAATTCTATGGAAACCAATCAATCTGTAAGTGCACCGTTGCCAATGGTTATTAAAAGGTTTAATAACAGTTAACCCTTGGTCATCACTGAAATCTGCAATGCTTTCATGAGTACTGATGAGTCTGCACAGGGCTATAAGAGAACAAGCAGTGGGCAGTTATGTAGTGTAGAGCTTAAACAATCATCCACACTAACCTATATTACTTTTATTCCACAAATATATACACAGTGTGTGTAACCTTCATTCTATACATCTGTATTAAAATAATAGAAAGAAGCCCATTCCATTAAATATGTGTAAATAAAACATTATATTGTTTAGTTTAGTTATGCAGAAGAAGGCATTGTTTGCATTTAATTATAATGTTCCAACACAGTTGAACACAACTTTTAAATCTTGCTTAAAGGAAAAGGAAAGGCTGACTTTACTTGGGGGTGCCAAAAGTTAGGCACCTCCAAGTGATTGTATTTACTTACCTGAAACCCGAGGCCGGTGCTCCTATCAGAGGAAAACTGCATCAGTCCGGGGGTTCTTCCAGCGATCACCACGGATCGATTGCTTCTTTCTTTTTCCTTCTTCGTGCGGATGCACATGTGCAGTAGAGAGAAAAGCCAAACTTTAACAAAGAAGTCAGCTACTTCATTCTACTGCGCATGCGTCTACCGGGAGAAATTTGAAGAAAAAAGAAGCCAATCCGATTTGCTGGAATAACCCCTGGGCCGGTGCAGTTTTCTTCTGATAGGAGCACCGGCCTGGGGTTTCAAGTAAGTATTAGGGATGCACCGAATCCACTATTTTGGATTCGGCCGAACCCCCGAATCCTTCGCGAAAGATTCGTCCGAATACCGAACTGAATCCGAATCCTAAATTGCATATGCAAATTAGTGGTGGGAAGGGGAAAACATTTTTTACTTCCTTGTTTTGTGACAAAAAGTCACGCATTTGCATATGCAAATTAGGATTTGGATTCGGTTCGGCCAGGCAGAATGATTTGGCCGAATCCAAATCCTGCTGAAAAAGGCTTAATACCAAACCGAATCCTGAATTCGGTGCATCCCTAGTAAGTATATACAATCACTTGGGGGTGCCTAACTTTTGGCACTCCCAAGTAAAGTCAGCCTTTCCTTCTCCTTTAACAAGTCTCTAAAATATAATTACCTCTCCTCACTATGAGTTTACCTGTCTAAGCGTGTGACAATAGCACAGGAAAATATAAATTCTCGGAGCTCTTCAACTTATTCAAAATAAGCAAGCAAATTAGTACATCAACAGAAAAAGCAGGCGTCACGTCGGATGCAACGGAAATAAGGTAAGTAATGCTATTGTCTGATCGCGGGTAGCGTTTTCATCCGACAGTTTTGTCACGTCACATCAACGCTGCGACGCGATCTGACAATAGAATTACTTACCTTATTTCCGTTGCATCCAATGTGACGCCTGCTTTTTCTGTTCATGAGTTTTTGTGCAGCGCATCAGATCACGCCGGAATCGTCCGTGGAGTCCTGCCCTAATAATAATATAATTCTTATAATAGCTTTTTTTTTCCACACATGCAAATGCATCGGGACCACTGCTCATTCTATTCCAAATCAAAACATGAACAAAAATGAACAAATTTGTGTTATTCCTTTACAGAAAGTGAAAAAAGGGAATATAAGCCTGTTCCAAAAAAACAGCAGTGCCTGCATTCTTCTTACAAACTCATTCACTGTATAAACTGAAAAAATGTTTCAAGATTTTATTTTCCTTTGAATGACTGAACTAATATTTAGTTGTATAATCAGTGTTTCTGAGAACTGCTGCACATCTGTGTTACATGGAGTCCACCAACTTCTGGCATCTGTTACATTCCACAATTTCTTGCTTTTGACTCAGAAACAGCATTTTAGATGTCACCCCACAAAGATTTCTATTGGATTAAGGTTCGGGGATTGGGCCACTCCATAACGTCAATCTTGTTTGTCTGGAACCAAGATGTTGCTCATTTACTGGTGTGTTTGGGGTAGTTTTCTTGTTGAAACCCTCATTTCAAGGGCATTTCCTCTTTGGCATAAGGCAACATGATCTCTTCAAGTATTTTGATAAATTGAAACTGATCCATGATCCCTGGTATGAGATAAATAGGCCCAACACCATAGTATGAGAAACATCCCCATATCATGATGCTTGTGCCACCGGCTTCACTGGCTTCACTCTGTACTGTGGCTTGAATTCAGTGTTTGTCTGTGACCCCTAGACTCAAAAATAACAATCTTGTGTTGCGCCATTTCTCTTTAGGCCAGTCAATGTGTTCTTTGGCAACTTCAACTCGTCTTTATTTCAACAATGGGACTTTGCCGATAGCTTGACTTCACATGAGATCATTTAAGCTGAGCAGCCTATCATTTTCTACACTTCTTTATATGTTTTCCCCTCTTCAATCAACTTTTTAATCAAAGTATGCTGTTCTTCTGAACAATGTTTGGAACTACCCATTTTACTCAGAGCTTCAGAGAGAAATGTTATTAAGATAAATTTCGTATCACCCCTAAAACTTGTGTATGCACCATAATGGGGAACGTATTGCCCATGCCCATTGCCCTACATAATTATAGAGCCTGACGGGAAGGGGCAATGTGAAAGTAAAAGTAATTGACTGCCCTACCTCTATGCCTCAGGCATAGAGGCGGGGCATATAATATTTGATTGACAGCTCAAATATTTAAATACCTTTATAACAGGTATGGATGTTTTAATGAAAAAAAGAAATTGGATGAATTTATGGTCTATACATTCTGTTAGATATAAATCAGTAGTAATTAGCTATAGTAAGCAAATGTGTATGGTGATGCCAAGGAGGACAGGTTTGTGTAAAACAGACTAAAGATATAGGATCCATTATCCAGAAACCCATTATCCAGAAAGATCTGAATTATAGAAAGGCCATCTTCAATATACTCCATTTTATCAAATAATCAACATTTTTAAATATTATTTTCTTTTTCTCTGCAATAATAAAACAGTACCTTGTACATGATCAAAACCAATATATAATTAATCTGGAAGCAGAACCAGCCTATTGGGTTTATTTAATGTTTACATTATTTTCTAGTAAACTTAAGGTATGAAGATCCATATTATGGAAAGATACATTATCCAGAAAGCCGGATCCAAGTCCCATACCTCTACTAAGTGTTAGTAAGGTTAAAGGAGAACTAAAGCCTAACTTAAGAAGAGGCTAGAAATGTTGTACATGATGTTTTGAGCTTCTGTACCAGCCCAAGGCAACCACAGCCCTTTAGCAGTAAAGATCTGTGTCTCCAAAGATGCCCCAGTAGCTCCCCATCTTCTTTTCTGCTGATTCACTGCACATGCTCTGTGCTGCTGTCACTTACTGAGCTTAGGGACCCACTCACAATATACAGTACACATAGAATAGAAATGTCACAATATAAGGCTGATTAGTAATTAATACAGATAATTACTACACGGCAGCACAGAAACCAGTGCAATTAGCATCAGAATGTAATAATCAGCGCTGTAGCATCAGCTAATATTACAGACAAACCGCATTTTCTGCTTGATAATTTGGGACAACCCCTAAGCTTAGCTTCTCAACAGCTTGAGTCCAGGATCATTGCTGCTATTAAGATGCTGAAACTTTAGGCTGGTGCAATAAGTTCAGTATATAAAATATGACATTTTTAGCCATATTCATTTTTAGGGTTTAGTTCTCCTTTAAGTGATGTCTGGTTGCTATGGCACATTTTATCTTGGGAGAGGGGGTGGGGGGGTAAGTGGAAATCTCAGGATGCAGAAGGTACTAATCAATCATTTTCTCAAGGTCACAAAGTAAAGAGCCACTTCAAAAGAAATGTAATGAATGGTTTCTAGATGAATTGGCCAAGTGTCACAATAATATTAATAGGGTCATTATATTAAGCAAAAGATCAGGCATGGAAATGAAAAAAGGATGGTTAGAAAATATCTAGCCCTATAGTGGTAAGAGATAGCTGTGTCTGTACATACTTTGTAGTGAATTGCTACAACATGTCATGTAATCTTGGGGCAGGGTTGGACTGGGGGGCCCACTGGGGCTGCTTCAGTGGCCCTCTGTCCCAATGGCAAAGACTCGTCAGGCGCCCCTCCCCAGCCGCAACCCCCTTTACAGCCGCAGCTCCCCGCAGGTTAAAGGAGAACTAAAGCCTATCTCAATAAGTAGCTAGAAATGTTGTACATTATGTTTTGTGCTTCTGTACCAGCCCGAGGCAACCGCAGCCCTTTACCAGTAAAGATCTGTGTCTCCAAAGATGCCCAATAGAATATGGAGAAGCCGCACACCACACACTCCCAAAGGTTCATGCTTGACAAAGGGGCGTGACCCCGAAACGTTGCACTACTGCATAATAAAATTGCAAGGGCTTGCCCTGCTACTACAATTCCTGTGTGCCGGTGAAATTCTTCTTACTCTTCTTCTTCTCCAAAGATGCCCCAGTAGCTCCTCATCTTCTTTTCTGCTGATTCACTGCACATCTCTGTGCTGCTGTCACTTACTGAGCTTAGGGACCCACTCACAATATACAGTACACATAGAATAGAAATGTCACAATATAAGGCTGATATATATGTATAATATTTTTATTACAAATGTCCAAGGAACCTGAAGACAAAAAAGATCCTCTAATGCCCTACACATGAGCCCACCCTAAAATTAATGTTCCATGGACCTCAAATGTCTGGGGAAAAATGTTAACTCAAAAAAGTTTAATTCGCACTGAATTTGCGGTGTAACGACTGTTCACCAGAGCGAAAAGACACCTGGCAATAGAGTGCGAATGAACTCTAGCGACGGTCTGTTTCGCTAGCGAATTGACGCCTACACCTGTTAGTAAATTGGCAATGTCTTTGTGGATGGGATTTCTTGCGAAATGTAGCTAGTGTTAGCCACTTCGCCCTTTAGTAAATCTGCCCCAAAGTCATGTCTGACCAGTTCTACACAGAGGCTGTGTGCTAGTACCAGCTGTCATGGAGCAGTTATTATTCCTAGGGTGAGCTGTAGAGCTACCTGGTAATCCATTGAGGAGTTCTTGTTGGTTGAACTCATTTGATTTGAACTATGTACTATAAATCTCTGGGGCAAATTCACTAACCGGCGAAAATTTGCCAGCGCTGGCTTTGCGCACATCGCAACACTTCGTCAAGCGTAAATTCGTCTGGACAACACTAATTCACGAAGATCCGAAGTTGCCCACAGGGTACCGAATGCTGGCGAAGTTGCACTAGCGAAAATACGCTGATCAGTTCAAAGTTATGCTAGCGTTAGCTAATTTGCATATGGCGTGCAGTTAAAGTACAATGGCCATATAAGCTGCAGCAAATACATTACACATGGCCAGGGAACCTTAATAAAATTATAAAGAGTTGTTATAATGCCCTACACATAAGCCTACTGTATAGTTGAGCTGCCATATGTTATCAAATGTAGGGGAGGGTACCCCAAAAATATTTTTTGATCTTTTTCAGCCTATCACCCTGTAAAAAGGAAAAGACGCCAGCATTTTTTGGGACTTAGAAAAATTTTCAACAGTTTTTTTGAGGAACTCCTATCTACTCTATTGCACTTTGCCTGGTCTGAGGTGGCGAAAGGCAAGTCTGGCGATAGAGGTAACGTTCAGTAAAATCAAAAACGTAATGAATTTGTGTAGTAACGCTCTTTCGCCAGAGCGAAAATTCGACTGGCGTCAGAGTGCGTTAGTAAATTGGCAAAGTGCCGAAATGACGTCAAGCTGTAGAATTTTTGCGAGCGTTAGCCACTTCGCCCTTTAGTAAATTTCCCCCTCTGTTGGAAATCGGCAAGGGAAAACTTTGAATTAATTCAAGGGGTGTTATCATCCACAAACACAATTAGTTTATGTTTCTACAAACTGTCTTTGAAAAGGGATGATTTGGGGCGATGGATGTGTTGGACAGAAAGCTCTTACAATACAATTTAGTTGGTTCCTCCCCCCCCATTTCCCACAGTAGAAGAGCATTGTATATAGCAGCCCTTCACTGCTTCATCAGAGATCAAGGGTTTATAATTATTAATTAATGAATTAATATATGTACGAGTATTTTATTTATGTGTGCAGTCACATGATATATGTTCCCACCAAGAACAGAATCATGGTGCAATGGTCAGACCGTTGTAGCTTGGCTTTTTTACCTTGTGATGAGCCAACACTTCTAGAAATGCTAGATTCTGGTCAGATCCTAAATTGTATCTGGAAATAAGTGCAGCTCAAACAACTAGGGACTATTGGGATGCTTATACTAAAGGAGGGGATGGAGACAACAGTAGAGATAAGAATGATAACTACATAATTCTTGGACCTGCTCAGGCAAATTCCCTGGCAGCAAATAATAACTTATTATTTATTATAATAATTATTGTTAGAGAGAAAACACGGTGGGCCCTGGTCTTTTTGGGTCTCACCAGCCCAGTTGTATAGGCAGATTGTTTGGTGCATGCAGTGCTAGGGGGCCTGAATGCGTTGGGCACTAATCTAGTGTCTGCTGATGGTTGTGGTTATCATCAGGGGCGGGGTGGTTTGCTAGGATAGTGGGCCCTTAGCTGGAGGAAAGAGTGCAACTGGAGAGGTAAGCCCTTCGCTCAGGTTTTCTGCTGCGCCTAGGGTTGCTACCTGTCCGATATTTTACCGGCCTGGCCGGTAAAAATTATGGCTGATCCCAATGTTATTAACAGGGATAAAAGATGTATAGGAAGGCCAGTATTTTTTTCCAGAAAAGGTGGCAACCCTAGGTGTGCCCCTCCTCCCCAGTCTAATCTTGACTGTGGCACCTCCTATTTTACGTACAATGCCTCATGAGACCAAAAGGTTCTGTGTTCCCCATCGGCCACTACCCTTTGCTGGCAATTAATCTCCTTGTGGACCATTGCCCTAACCCCTGTTATGTTACCACTTT
Organism: Xenopus laevis; assembly: GCF_017654675.1. Lineage (NCBI taxonomy): Eukaryota > Metazoa > Chordata > Amphibia > Anura > Pipidae > Xenopus > Xenopus laevis. The sequence goes on along the minus strand of NC_054378.1, from coordinate 111,322,100 downwards.
CACACCTGCCGGGGGCCCTGATGACTGGAGACACACTTACCCCCCAACCCCTGGCTGTCTGCAACATCGGCTCTCCAAGAACAATAGGTCCCATGGGCCTTCATTTAAATAATTACAGCCTTCTTGTCCATAAAGGTGAACAAGTTCCCACCTCAAACCTTCTTGAGATGTTTCCTGTTTAGCAGAAGGGTAACCTGTTTCTTTAGTGAATATGCCTGATGCCACCACTAAACAAACTGATCAGTAATGATTCAGCACCAGTTTATATCCTTGTAATAACAACCAACACATCCTAATTTAGTCTGGGCACCTGGCCCCTTGGCATAGTTAGCAGAAATGTTCTGCGTATCCAGTCAATGTTCTTTTGGCTTTAGAGTAGAGACGTTCTAATAAACTGCAGTAACACTGATGGGGCTCAGGGACGGATGAACAAAATCCACTGGAGAGCAAGTAGGTACAGCTTCTGTGTAGTTTATTTAGAGATGTATAGCCCTACATGTTTGGACCTCATGGGTCCTTCCTCTAATGCAGTTTAAAGAAGGACCAATCTACTCTCCCCACACCAAATTATGTGACAAAACACCAGCTCCATCTAGTGGCCAGGTGGACTTATTACATACAAAAGCCCAAATACACTACCTAAGCAAAGGTCTATCCTACAGGTTGCACCTTCATTCATTACATAGTAAATAATATATTCATTTATAAAATAACAGTATATTTCATACCATCTGGTAGTATTCACAATCTTAACTTTATCATAATAACACAAGTGGCAAAAGAATGGACTTAAATACATTTTTATTCGTTTTTATTCATTTTTACACAATGGACACTGCAATTTTTTCTTCACATTTCCAATTTTTGGACGTTTTTCAAAGGTCTTTTTTCTTAATATGGACTATTTATTTTTTCTTTATTTTTCTTTATTGGCCTACATTTATGCATATGTACTTTTTACTATCAATTTAACCTTTATTCTTTGACATTGTAACACCATTTTCACTAATTAGCTTAATTGCTATGCTTTTAAATTCTATGTGCACTAATATCCGGTATGCTTGAGAAAGGGGGTCAAGCCCCGAAACGTTGCATCCGCAATAAACAAGCAAGGTTATACCTGCTAGCAGTACCCATGTTGTGCCGGTGTGTTCTGTTTCCACGTTACTTTTGAGGCTTCCAAGTTCCTCTATCACCGAGCACCTGGGATTCGCGTTTGTCTGGATGGCCAGGGTGTGCGAGAGTAGTCATTTCCTTCTTCAATTATCCAATACCTGTATAGCAATATAAAAGTTCCCAAAAATCTGTATTTAAGTTTTGTTTTCCATGGAACAGAATGCTAACAATCCTTTTATGGATGTATATCATAATGGGACAACATCAATAAAAGTAGACCTCGCATTAGTAAAGTCAGTTGCCAGTGCATTCAATCACCCCCCCACCATCGTCCAAACTAATGGGGTAATGGAGTATGATCTGAGCAGACCCGGGCAAGGACGTATAGTTTATCTACCCCGAGAGTATCTCAGTGGTGGCTAATATTAAATCTACCCTAGACAAAGCTGAGGTGGCTATAGTATACCATGAGTATTGTTTGAGATGAGGGTGTTTCTACCTCCATACATCTGTGAGGCTGGTGGTTTCCAGCCAATTGGCGATGGCTACTGAGTCATATGCTACTGGACAGAGCCCATATTAAAATCTTCTACCCAAAGGGTTGGGAATGCACCCAAGGGTTCCCCTTTCTGTAGAATCTCATTGAGGACTTGCAAGTCAGCTGGAGGGGGGAGATAAACATTAAATATTATGTATAATGGGTTGTGCACCCTCAACTTCAGAATAAAGTATCTAACAACCCCGTCAGAGATTAGGCATTCAAGTGAACAGTATGGATCTTCTAACTAAGATTGCCACTGTATGTAGAGAATTCAGTGTGATAGACACCCAGATCCATTAAGGCACACACTCTCTGCCCTACTAGGTGGGTCTCTTGGAGCATAATAAGATCTACCCCTGATTTCTCAGTTGACCTATCACTATGGATTTTTTGATTTTATCATTGAGACGCCGGGTGTTTCAAGATAAAGTAAGTTTGTCTTGTACCATCAGCCTTAACAATAAAGTTATCAATAGTAACGAGAGAAGCTGTCTGGGGGGCGTCACTCTTGTGAACAATCATTGTCTTGTACAGTGTCGGAATGGAACACCAGGGGCCCACCCAAATACCTTAGACCAGGGGCCCACCAAAAAAACCTTAGACCAGGGGCCCACTCTCTGTACCGTATTCGTCCTCTCCTCATTCAACCTCCAGTCTCCTAGTCTCTTTTGTTTACATACCATAATCTATTATTCCATCTATTTAGGCTCTTTGTTCTCATAGAATGGCCATGAAATAGGCCAACATTGAGCAGCATGAGGGCCCAAAGACACCTGGGCCCACCGGGAGTTTTCCTGGTATCCCAGTGGACCAGTCCGACACTGGTCTTGTAATTAGTGTATGGGAAGGCGGCTTTTGGCCCCAAAACAGCGACATCCAAACATACTTCATGAACATTGTGCAAAGTTCGGTAGTTTTGATTTACAGGTCAAATTTTTACTTTCTTTAATGAAAAAGAAACCTATGTCCAATTTACTTTAATTAAAAAATGTTTTTATAAGAACCCTGACTGTATGCAGTGAAATTCTCCCTTTATTTACTTCTGTGGATAGGAATTGTCAGACAGTCCCTAACTGCTCTGCAGGGAAACAATCATACTTATGAACAGCAGAGGGAGCCCCGTCTTACTTCCCAGCCATGCAGAACTCAAGCAGCTTTGTTTGTTTCCCTGTAGAGCAGTCGGGCGACTGTGTCGAGATTTGTTTTGGATTTTATTTTACATCCCCTTTACTATTTCCAACTCCAACTGCAGGGACAAAGATCATGGAGCCAGATAAACTGGGATTATATGTGGAGGATTATTTTGCTGCAGCCACTGGTTCTGTAGAGTTAAGAGAAAGTTTGTATTAAACAATACAAAAACTATAAAATCCACATTAGATGACATGACAACACAGGACCCAGTGCAGTCTGCATATTGTGATCTTGCTGTACCGGCTTCTGGCAGATATTATTTGACTTGTGCTGTTTTGATAATTTATGATGATCCCTAAGCAGCCCAGACCACACTGAGCATGTGCACAGTCTTGTTCTTGCAAAGATGTTTAACGTACAATGCCTCATGAGACCAAAAGGTTCTGTGTTCCCCATCGGCCACTACCCTTTGCTGGCAATTAATCTCCTTGTGGACCATTGCCCTAACCCCTGTTATCTTACCACTTTCACACCTGCCGGGGGCAGGTGATGGCGACCCCCTGTGGTCTAGTTTGAAAGCATAAATCATTTGTTTGATTAGGCTTGTGGTGCAGTAAGTTCATGTTTATTTTTAGTATACAAAATACAGCATTTCTAGCCTTATTCTATTTTACACTTTACTTCCCCTTTAATTATATTTGCAATGACCTCATGGTGTGCCTTTCATTCATTAAAAAGCCAGGATCCAGTGTCCCATCCCTTTGGAAAGGTGGAGCTTGTCTCAGCACAGGCGGAAGAAGTAAAGCGAGAAGAGATAGGAAGCAGCTAGTTAGTATTGTCAGGTTTGGATCAATCCACTTGGGTTTGTTAAGATGATGTGATTTGGACAGTAATTGGTGCTCCTTGTACAGGTTCTACCTGGTGTCGGTTCCTTGGATTCCCCATTCCCATTATCCATCACTGTGTACTCCTGAGTAATAGGCAGAGCTATGATGCAATGTGCTGCTCTGATGCTGAGTATTGAGTATCAGAGAAGCTTCTTCTGAGCATGGAGTGGCACTTCCCCTTGTAATGGCAGCAATGATATCCTCAGGGCCGGATTTACATAGAGGGCGCCCCTAGGCCCACTGCCGTTCATCGCCCCTGTCCCCTCCCCTTTATTCGTGAATTTTTTAATCAACAATGGGGAAATTTAAAAAATGATTGTATCTCCAGTGCATCCCCAGTGGTTTTGAACCAATGCGGGTGTGGTTAGGCAGCATGCTGCCCCCCTAAAATCCTGCCACCCTAGGCCTGGGCCTAGGTGGCCTTTCCAGAAATCCAGGCCAGGATATCCTTGGGGGTGATGCTGTGTCCATCTAGCAGATACCCCAAGGATCATGTAAACAATAGGTCAATTTCTGGCAGGGAGAGGTAAGACCATCATTAGCAGCTCATGCTACTAGAGCTCTTATAATAGAAGCAGAAGCCAATGGGCCAATGCTGCAGCTCATCCCTGATGGACTTACCAAGTATCTCCTGCCATGTCCTGCCCTTTGTATTGCCAAATGCTTTACCTTCAGCATTAATAACGTATATTCCATTCTGGGAGTTCCATCTGTATAAACCATAAGGTACTCTGTGGCACCACAATGACTGATCCATTGAGCCACATGTGTTATTATCAGTGTGTACTTGTGGCTTCAGCTTAGTGCTAGCCAACAGAGCCAAATGCCAAACCATAAACCAACTTTGTCCTTCTCATGTCATGTGACCTGGATATTGGATCTATTATTCTTCTCATCTGCCCTTACTTGGGCCTCAGTGCACAGTGGAACCTGATGGTGCAGGTAAGTCCTCTGCTCTCCATGTTCCTCAATTCACTTCACTCCCTAGATTTTTGGAAAGTTCATGTTCTGGTGAATACAAAACGGTCATGTTTTAATGACATTTATGAAAATCACCTAAAAATATTACAATTGGTCGTTTTTTTAATAAAAAAAACCCAAATATTTTTGGAAAGTAGACATTCTGACGGTTTGTAGGTGATTTATGAAAATCGCCTAAAAATATTGCAATTGGTAGTTTTTTCTAAAGAAAGAACAAATATTTTTGAAATAGATATTTTAATGAATCCAAAATGGTTATGTCTTTCTACTTTAAACTACTCAACTGCAACGCTACGCTAAAAGCAGCGTTTTTTATGGCATTTTTGAAAATCGCCTAGAAATATTGCAATTGGTCATTTTTTCTAAAAAAAAACCCAAATATTTTTAAAAAACAAACATTCTGACGAATTCAGAATGGTTATGTCTTTCTACATAAAACTACTCAACTGCAACTCTAAGCTAAAGGCAGTTTTTTTATCGCTCGTCCCCTGTCAGTGTAAAACAATCTCATTCTCTGTCCATCCACATTCTCTGCTGCTGCTGTATTTTCCCATAATTTTGAGCTTTCTGGATAACAGATCCCATACCTGAACTAATGAGTAAACCATCATTTTACAGTTCATGTCTGGTCCCGTGTCTGTGTAAAACACTCTCATTCTCTCTATCCGCAGTCTTTGCTGCTGCTGTGTTCCTTCCCATAATTTGGAGCTTTCTGGATAACAGATCCCATACCTGATCTAATGGGTAAACCCACATATTACAGTTCATCACTGATCCCCTGTCTGTGTAAAACACTCTCATTCTCTCTCCATCCACATTCTCTGCTGCTGCTGCTTTGTTCCTTTCCATAATTTGGAACTTTCTGGATAACAGATAAAATACCTGTACTAATGAGTAAAACCCACATTTTACATTTATTGCTGGTCCCTGTCTGTGTAAAACACTCTCATTCTCTCACAATCCACATTCTCTGCTGCTGCTGTGTTCCTTCCCATAATTTGGAGTTTTCTGGATAACAGGTCCCATACCTGTACTAATGAGTAAAACCCATATTTTACATTTATTGCTGGTCCTTGTCTGTGTAAAACACTCTCATTCTCTCTCCATCCACATTCTCTTAACCATTGCTCTTAACCAGGATAATCTGGTGAAGCAGAAGTGGTATAAAGTGATGGGAATAACATACACAGTTGTTTTGGCAAATTGGTTACTATTAATGGAAACATGCACCTTTACCATTTAACATGATGGTTGGTTTGCAAAAGCAACTATAACCAACTAACCCAAAAACTTTAATAGAAATAGGATTTAAATAGGATTTATATCCATATATGGATTTGTACATACAATAGATTTATCCCCTGCCTTTCTGTCTTAACCAGGAGGAAGAACATGAAAATCAGGAGGAGAAAGCTGATAGCAGCCCCTGCCTGGTAAGTAGGTTTCACTGTACATACTTCAATCAGAGAAAAGGGGTTTTAACAATAATGACATCTCCAAACATAACAACCATTCATCCCGCTCCAAAGCTCTGCTTTCTTCCCTTACTTATGGGCACAAATATAGAAATTTAAATGTTATAGTGCATCTTTAAAAAAAGGGTTCAGTTTATCTAAATATACATTTTCTTTGTTCTAAATAGGAGATACCAGAGTTTTTAGGCTCAAACAACAGCCAGCCTGAAACTCCCAACAGCTCTGAAGAGCAAGTGGAGGAGAAGACTCCAGAAACCCCTGAAGTAAAGATCAGTCAGGTAAGATAAAATAATACGGTCAAAATAATAAAATAGTATTCACATTGGGTGGCAATTAGGCACACCCCTGCTGAGCCTGTCCCATCTACTATTCCAAATTGCATGCAAATTCAGTTTGCTTATGGGCCCAAACACAGGAGTCTGGGTGTTGCATCAAAAACATCAATGACGTATGAGCAGAAAGGTCTTATTAAAGCTTTTTATTCATTTATTAATTATATCTCCAGAAAAGCACATAAATACTTGAAGCAGACTTGAACCTAATTAATCGGGTAAAAGCGATATTCTTACACAAAGCTGGAATTGCAGAATAAAAATCCCACATTTGAAATAATACACACAGGGAATACATTACATACACAATGCATTGACATAATCTCACTTCTGTACAAGGCTTGTTTCAGAATATTTTATTAGGCTAAATTGTTACAATAAATGTATTTCTCCCACCAAAGAAATGAATCCAAACATACTTTATCTTTATGTATTGCCGGACAGTGCAATATATACTTTGAGTTTTACAATATCAGTTTTTGACCTTTTTTTCTGTCTTAATCAGGAGGAAGAACAAGAAGATCAGCAGGAGAAAGCTGATAGCAGCCCCTGCCTGGTAAGTAGGTTTCACTGTACATACTTCAATCAGAGAAATGGGGGTTTTAACAATAATGACATCTCCAAACATAACAACCATTCATCCCACTCCAAAGCTCGGCTTTCTTCCCTTACTTATGGGCACAAATATAGAAATTTAAATGTTGTAGTTCATCTTAAAAAAACAGGGTTCAGTTTATCTAAATATACATTTTTTTTGTCCTAAATAGGAGATACCAGAGTTTTTAGGCTCAAACAACAGCCAGCCTGAAACTCCCAACAGCTCTGAAGAGCAAGTGGAGGAGAAGACTCCAGAAACCCCTGAAGTAAAGATCAGTCAGGTAAGATAAAATAATATGGTCAAAATAATAAAATAGTATTCACGTTGGGTGGCAATTAGGCACACCCCTGCTGAGCCTGTCCCATCTACTATTCCAAATTGCATGCAAATTCAGTTTGCTTATGGTCTTATGGGCCCAAACACAGGAGTCTGGGTGTTGCCTCAAAAACATCAATGACGTATGAGCAGAATGGTCTGATTAAACCTTTTTATTCATTTATTAATTATATCTCCAGAAAAGCACATAAATACTTGCAGCAGACTTGAACCTAATTAATCGGGTAAAAGCGATATTCTTACACAAAGCTGGAATTGCAGAATAAAAATCCCACATTTGAAATAATACACACAGGGAATACATTACATACACAATGCATTGACATAATCTCACTTCTGTACAAGGCTTGTTTCAGAATATTTTATTAGGCTAAATTGTTACAATAAATGTATTTCTCCCACCAAAGAAATGAATCCAAACATACTTTATCTTTATGTATTGCCGGACAGTGCAATATATACTTTGAGCTTTACAATATCGGTTTTTGACCTTTTTTTTCTGTCTTAACCAGGAGGAAGAACAAGAAGATCAGGAGCAGCCCCTGCCTGGTAAGTAGGTTTCACTGTACATACTTCAATCAGAGAAATGGGGGTTTAACAATAATGACATCTCCAAACATAACAACCATTCATCCCACTCCAAAGCTCTGCTTTCTTCCCTTACTTATGGGCACAAATATAGAAATTTAAATGTTGTAGTTCATCTTTAAAAAAAGGGTTCAGTTTATCTAAATATACATTTTCTTTGTTCTAAATAGGAGATACCAGAGTTTTTAGGCTCAAACAACAGCCAGCCTGAAACTCCCAACAGCTCTGAAGAGCAAGTGGAGGAGAAGACTCCAGAAACCCCTGAAGTAAAGATCAGTCAGGTAAGATAAAATAATATGGTCAAAATAATAAAATAGTATTCACATTGGGTGGCAATTAGGCACACCCCTGCTGAGCCTGTCCCATCTACTATTCCAAATTGCATGCAAATTCAGTTGCATATGGTCTTATGGGCCCAAACACAGCTCCAAAGAGCATATGGAAACCCCGAAATAACAGGTAGGCCTTAAAGCCTTTAAAATTTGTTGAGCAGAATTATTTAATTATACCTTCTGTATAATGAGCTGCTCTCATCACAAAGATAATGTTGCTGTTTGTAGTTTGAATTAAGGCATGTCTATGGTTATTGTTACTTCTTAAAAACAATAACCAATTGACTAAGAAGCCCTCTGTATAAACAAACTGCTCAATCTCACAAACACCTGCACTCCAGGGTTCAGTTCATGTAACAAAAAATGTTCTCTCTTTTAACCAAGATGTACCAGTGAAAACTGGCAATCCATAATATATTTGTATATGTAAGAGCCGAGCTATGTTACCTAAAATACTAACACCCCCCAGTAAATGAACCTTTCCTTGTCCTTCAACTTATAATTTTAGCAGTTGCCCAGAATTTGTTGATCTAAAAAACATATTTTGTCTTCCCCAGGCGATTCAACATCCACTTGAAAAGAAGTACCCGGTAAGCAGCTGTAGAACTGTATTTTAGAACACTATGGGGCTCATTTATTATCAATTGAATTGCTATCTCCAAAGATTTGTGGTTTTCCTATATTTCATAAAAGCTCTTAGATAAAAGCTCTTAGACCTTTTAGATGTTTTTTTGGATGTTTTTACTAGGAATTGTTTGATAAACTCAAATTGGTAGTGGTTTTCGAGGTATTCCTATATTTTAACTCATTATTCAGTTCTTTTTGTGTTTACTTTTTTATATTCAGATCTTTTAATAAATTCATTGACAATCGGGGTTTTAGAGAAATTGAGTTTAGTTGCACTTTCCAAAACCTCTGAAACCACTAAAATTCGATAATAATTAAGCCTCGATGATGCAAAAGCTCAAGTTTAATGGTTTGACTTAAATATTCCAGCCCATAGCCTTCCCCCAATACACCAGTTCCCCCACACCTCCTGTGCTTCTCGCATGTTGGAAAGTTTATTCGTCCAACTGCCGTATATTAATTCAGTTTTGTATTAACACAATGTTCTTTTTTAGAAGCCCAGGACATACATTCAAGCCCTGGAGCTGATCGGCGAGGACAACTACGGTGTCATTTATAACGTAAGATATTTTAGTCAATGTCTATATGGAGTCATTTGTGTTATAGTTTTGTTTGATTCTGTTAATTCTGCTACTTGTACCCTCTAGAGTTTTGCCCCTCCTGTGTTTTTCTTGTGCTTCTGAGCCTGCCAATAAACTTTCCTATATCCACACAGTATATGTGTTTGCTTTCCCATAATGTTCAAATACAATAATAATCATAAAGTTTCTTTTTCTACTTTTGTTACAGGGATGGCACCGTAAGCAGCAAAAAGATGTGTCCATTACCATCATTAGGGATCCAGAGGTAACATGTCTTGATACTATTAATATAATCAGATACCAATGAGCCATGTGCTACGTTTACATTATGATTTTTAGTAGAAGGCAAACTTACTAACAAAATATTGGTCGGTTCTCACCAGTCAGTGTAATATCCTGACCTCTAATAATTATGTAACTGTAAAAATAAGTGAATGAATCTCTTCTGAGAAATTTATGGGATTTAAGAAGTAAAAGAGCTGAGAGTCAATCATATTATGCAGTTCTCACATAGGGGTATTAAAAAGCTGTCATTTTTCAGAACTACAAGTTAGGTTGGGGTATTTGAAATTGTCATTTTATCCATTGTATTAACTTTACTTCTTTTGTTTAAAACTAGAAGCAAAAAGAAATCCTCAAGAAAATAGACTTCATTGAGAGAACATCTGGCCACGGAAAAATCGTCGGCTTTCATGGGGCATATTATCTTCCTGCCTCTAAAAAAATGCCCCATTATGAAGGATTATGGGTAAGGAGTTGTTTATTCAGGTTACACATTCATGCACCAACATGTCAATCAACAGCTCTAATACAAGCTAGAATTTTGGATGCAAATATGATTCAGTTTTGGTAAGAAAGAGTCCGGTGCATGTGGACCACTTTGTTCTCAGTTGCACCAGATATTGGGGCAAATTCACTAAGAGTCGTAGTTGCGCCAGTGTCCGATTCGCCGCACTTCACCAGGTGTATTTTTGCCAGCGCTACGTGAATTCACTAAAATCCAAAGTTGCGCCCAGGGGAAGCATAAGGTTGCGAAGTTGCGCTAGCGTTAATTCGCCAAGCAAAGCGAAGTTACGCTAGCGATGCTTAATTTGCAAATGGCGCCAAATTGAAGTTACAATGGAGGTATATGTAGCATCACTACACAAGCCTGGGAAACCTTCAAAGGAAATGTAGGGGGGAAGGAGGGTAGCCCCAAAAACATTTTTGATCTTTTTCAGCCTATCACCCATAAAAAGGAAAAAACGCCAGCGTTTTTTGGGACTCAGAAATTTTTTTAACTTTTTTGAAGCAATCCCTATCTACTCTATTGCACTTCACCTGGTCTGAGGTGACAAAGGAAGTCTGGCGTAAAAGGTAGCGTTTAGAAAAATTTGCACGTCAGTAAATTTGCGTAGTTACGTCCGTTGCGCAGATTCACCAGGTGAAGTAACACTAGCGAATTTACGCCAGCGTCACTTAGTGAATCGGCGAATTAACGAAAATGCGCTACGCTAGTGAATTAACGCTAGCGTTAGGCGCGTCGTCCTTTAGTGAATTTGCCCCATTGTATTTACACCCAGAATACTTGTGTTGGCCTATTTCTGAATTACAGCCTTTCCCCAGACTTCCCAATAAAATTGTAAGCCACACAAATCTATGTGTTAAACGTTCTTTCTTTGTGTTTTAGGTTTCAACTGAGCTTTACACCAGTGCTTCTCTGAATGAGCCAACTAACATCCAGAAGCAGAAATCCTTGCCAGAGAGCAGTGAAACTAACATCTGCAAGGAGGTGTTGCAGGTATGTCTGGTGTGAACCTCCTCAGTACTATTCTACATAAATCTAATTAATTAACAGCATGAAAAATATTTACATTTTCACTTTTGCTTTATTTTTTTGCAGGGCCCGAGTCACCTTGATGAAAACAAGGTCATTGATCACCACCTGAGGCCTGACAACATCATGGTGACCTCATCTAGAGATATAAAGATCAGTGAGTGACGATTGGAATAAACAGAAATTTTTTCTGTCTTCATGGTGTTTATTGGCGGGTCCCATTTATAAATAAATATTATAATTTCTGCTTTTGTCCTATAATTTCAGGAGATTTCAGCTCTGCCACAATGGGACTGAGGAGCAACACTACTTCTAGAGGAGCTATTCCATACAGGGCTCCAGAAGTAAAGGCCAACATTGACAATAACATCATTATAAATACCACCAAGGTACTATGATGTCTTCTAACTTTTTGTTCTATTGTTACCTTTATATATAATGCATGTAGCTTACACAAGGTGAACTGCGGTGCTTTTTCACTCACTCACTTCACATTCCCCTCTCATAAGAGCGAATCTAAAGCTGTAAAGTGGTTTCTGTGTGTAAAGTGTAGAAACCATGAAAACCTCTAATAGTGCTATAGAACTCAGTGGAAGCTGCACTTATCTTCTAAGATGGCTTTTAATCATTTTGGATATTTTAAAGGTTTTTGACTTTTTTCTTTTTTTGTCTCAAAAATTCAAACTTATAGATGTTTTTGAGGTACCGTATATACTCGAGTATAAGCCGAGTTTTTCAGCCCCCAAAATATGCTGAAAAACTCTACCTCGGCTTATACTCGGGTCAAGCGCAAAAACGGTCGCTGGCGCCTAAGAATATTCGCCGGCGCCTTAGAATAGTAGCCGGCGCCTAAGAATATTCGCTGACGCCTTAGAATAATAGCCGGCGCCTTAGAATAGTAGCCGGCGCCTAAGAATAGTCATCCAAAAACGAGATTGAAACTTACCAGAAGCTGCTGCATTTCTCACCCTCGGCTTATACTCAAGTCAATAAGCTTTCCCAGTTTTTGGAGGTAAAATTAGGTACCTTGGCTTATACTCGGGACGGCTTATACTCGAGTATATACGGTATTCGTATTTTTTAGCTCATTTTTCAGTGCTTTTTTTCTTTCTCATTTTTTTTCATATTCGGATCTTTTAATAAATTCAATGACAATCAGGATTTTGGGAAAGTGAGTTTAGTTGCGGTTTAAAAAAACCTCTTAAATCTGACCTTTAATAAGTAAGCCTCCACTTGGTGCAAAAGCTCAACTTTAATGATTTGACTTAAATATTCCAGCCCAATGCCTTCACCCAATACACCAATTCCCAGTTCCCCCTACACCTCCTGTACTTCTCACTTTTTGGAAAGTTTATTTGTCCTATTGCCTTATATTCGTTTTTGTATTTATCATGTTTTTAACACAATTTTGTTTTTTAGAAGCCGAGGACATATATAGAAGTCCGGGAGCCTATCGGAGAAGATGACTACGGTGTTATATATGATGTAAGATCAATGTCTAAATGGAGTAATTTGTGTTATGTGTATTGTTCTGCACAGTAATAATCATAGAGTTTCTTTCTTTGTTGCAGGGATGGCACCATAAAGAGCAGAAAGAGGTGGCCATCACCATCATTAAGGATACGAAGGTAACATGTCTTGATATAATTACTATAGTCAGATAATAATAAGCATTGTGTTATTTCTACATTATGATTTTTTGTAGAAAGAGAACTTGCTAAAAAAATATTGGCATGTTCGGATTTCTGCACCAGTCAGTGTAATATCCTGACCCCTATAAACTATGTAACTGTAAAAATAAGTGAATGAATCTCGTCTGAGAAATGTAAAAGATTAAAGAAATATAAGAGCTGAGAGCCAGTCATATTATACAGTTCTCACATAGGGGTATTAAAAACCTGTTATTTTTTAGAACTACATATTAGATTGGGGTGTTTGAAAATGTCATTTTATCCATTGTATTAACTTTACTTTTTTTTGTTTGAAACTAGAAGCAAAAGGAAATCCTCAAAAAAACACGCATCTTCGAAAACATTCCTGACCACAAAAACATTGTCGGCTTTTATGGGGCATACTACAATCATGCCTCTAAAAAAATGCCCCATTATGAAGGATTATGGGTAAGGAGTTGTTTATTCACATTACACATTCTTGTACCAACATCTCAATCAACAGCTCTAATCAGGACCGCCATCAGCGCACCCACCGCAAGCCCCACCTACAGGTCCACCCTCCCCACAGGTCCGCCCCCCACCACACAGTAAAAAAAAAAAAAATATTGGTGGCTAGGGTTCCCACATGTTAATAAAAAATAAAAACATATTGGTGGTCAGGGCCCCCCCCCCATAAAAAAACATTTGTGGCCAGGGCTCCCCCATTAAAAAATATTGGTGGCTAGGACCCCACATGAGAAAAACAATTAGTGGCCAAAATTGGTGGCCAGGGCCCCCACCCCCACATTATATGAAAATTGGTGGCCAGGGCCCCTTAACTGTCCATACCTTCCCAAAGTCAGCAGCTCTCAGAAAGATGGGGGGCCTGGCTAATCAAGTAAGCATGGTATGGCAGGGCCCCCCTTACCCTCTGGGGCCCCTACAACTCTCCCTCCTGTCCCCCCCCTGATGGCTGCCCTGGCTCTAATACAAGTGAGAATTTTGGATGCAAATATGATTTAGTTTTGTAAGAAAGAGTCTGGTGCATGTGGATTACTTTGTTCTTAGTTGTACCAGATTTTGTATTTACATCCAGAATGCTTGTGTATCTCTGACTTATATCCACACAGTTTTTCCCCAGACTTTCCAATAAAATTTGTAGGCCAAAAAATATCTGTGTTAAACATTCTTTGTTTGTGTTTTAGGTTTCAACTGAGCTTTACACCGGATCATCACTGAAAGAGCTCATTAATGGTCAGAAGAAGAAATCCTTGCCAGAGAACACCATAGCTTATATCTGCAAGGAGGTGTTACAGGTATGTCTCGTGTGAATCTCCTCAGTACTATTCTAGATAAATCAAATTAATTAAATAGCATGAAAAATATTTAGATTTTCACTTTTGCTTTATTTGTTTTGCAGGGCCTAAGTCATCTACATAAAAACAAGGTCATTCGTCATGACCTGAGGCCTGGCAACATCATGGTGGCATCATCTGGAGACATAAAGATCAGTAAGTGACACTTAGACTAAATGGAGATTTTTTTCTATCTTCATGGTGTTTTTTGGTGGGTTCCATTTATAAATGAACATTACAATATCTGCTTTTGTCTTATAATTTCAGTTGATTTCACATCTGCCACCATGGGACTGAGGAGCCATGCTACTTCTGGAGCTATTCCATACATGGCTCCAGAAGTAATGGCCAATATTGGCAATAACACTGTTGACTATACCACCAAGGTACTGTGATGTTTTCTCTTTTGCTTTTTATTACCTTTATATATAATGTATGTAGCTTACACAAGGTGAACTGTGGTGCTTTTTCACTCACTCACTTCACATACCCCTCACATAACAGCGAATCTAAAGCTGTAAAGTGGTTTCTGTGATATTAGAGGGGGAATCTGAAGAGAAGGAGTGTGCAGAGCACAGGAATATTAGAAACTATTTTTTTTTGGGCCTTTATGGGGTTTTCTAACTCTGTGGGACACACTCAGTCTGGGGTGTTTGGGGTCATTCTTTAGAGATGACAGTCATATCACTTAACTCCTTGAAATGTGTTAGTACAAAGTGTCAGGCTTTGTATTTTACAGTGAATTCTCAATTTTAAATCCTCTGATTCTGCATTTGCCCACTTTTTTGTGGTCCCAGCAATATATAATGTGTAATGAATTTTGCTGGATTTTACACATTTTCTTCTGGTCCCTATAAAATGAGGGTTCTACTATATTTTCTTGCTGTGTAAATTAGATAACTAAAGTATCAGAATGATCTATAACTGGATTTCTCCATGTGTTCTTTGTATATTGTTTTCTAATAGTTGCTTTTCCCCCATATTTTTATGTGTAGGCTGATGTATGGTCACTGGGGATATCAGCGCTGGAAATGGCGGAAGGATATTATCGTAAGTAAACCCAGTGTGTATGTACTATAGTGTTTGTAGAAAGGTTAGAGTATTTATGTGTCATGCTGTAACACAGAATATTATTAAATATTAAAAGCTATGGGGCTGGTTTTTTGAAAATTTCCAATCCTGGTATTTTGTCAGTGTATCGGCAATCGAGAAGCAAAAATTAAATTTAGTACATTTGAGTTTTTTCCAATATTTGTTGTTTTTCACGAGTCATCATTTTTTCATCTTGTATTTTCTTACATCCTAGCATTCAGCAGATTTCCTGAGAATAAATTAATGAAGAGGATCATGCACGGTCCCGCACCAACATTACTGTGGGACACATGGTGAGTCATTTCCACTTAAAACAGAAAAAGAGTGAGATGGAGAGAGTGGGTAAATAAATAGGAAATGAGGGGAGAGAGTAGGGAAATTAAAAGGAAATGAGGGGAGAGGGTGGGGAAATTATGGAACAGGGTGTGGAAATTAGAAGGAAATGAGGGGAGAGGTTGGGGAAATGAAAAAGAAATTGGAGAGAGGTGGGGATTGACAGTGGGTAAAGGGATATGTAAATGGAAAAGAGAGTCAAGAAAACTTGGGAATTGAGGTGAAGTAAGGATGGGGAATGGATAAATGGGAAAGAAGTGAGGGTATCAGTGAAGTATGCTATGTGTAGCTCTTAAATGCTCAGATGCAGAATCTCATGCTTAGCTTGAGATCTTGGGGTTATTATCTGGCAGCCAATACAAGCCAGTCCAAGACATTGGCAAAGTATTCTGGGCAAAGATAAATGTACTGTAATATTTTGGGGTTAGTAAGTAAGCGCAATAGACCTCCTTTTCTAAGGTAGATCAGTTGAAGCATTATAAGGGATGGGGCTCATCCTCTATTGACTTCATGAATAGCTTCTGTCTGCTTGTGTTGTGATTGGGTGCAGAGTGACATCATCACAATGTTTAACAAAACGGCTGTCAGTAAAATAAAGGCTTATGGGGGATACAGGGCACATGGCTGTTCTGGTTCTATTTACATGTGGGAGCTCTGCAAATTTAGTTATTATATAACATGATCAATTATCATTTTAATATGTTTCTTCTTTTTTTCCAGGAGTGATGTTTTCCATTTCTTCATTTCTGAATGCCTCCAGAAAAACCCAGCACGGAGGCCCTCTGCTGAACAACTACTATCACACCCCTTTATTAGCAACATCTCAAATGAAAGGGGTGTGAAAAAGTTAATCAAAAGGCACCTGCAGAAATGTAAGGGAACTGCTCATTCTCATTATAATTCACTCAACTAAATCCGCCCATAATAAAGGCCGAGATTGTATAAGGGCAGAGGTCACTGAACTAGCCCAAATCTATAAGAGAGACAAACATGATGAGATAGGAGAAAAAGTTATTATTAAATAGTTGTAATTGACCTTTAAATTAGTAGCAAAGGGAATGGGATAAAAAACATGCAGCAAATATTATAAAAAGAACAAATTAAAATATGGTACAAATAGCTTCTCCATGATTAACACTGATCAATCTCTCCTTAGGAATGAAGAACTGAAGAAATAGCAGCCATCGGGGGAGGGACGGGGGCACAACTGCAGGGCCCTAATATCATCTTTGGGCCCTACAGAAAAATTTGGTCCCGATGGCAGCTTTAGAAGATTGACAACATCAGATTTAGATTAACATCAATTTGATATTTTAAACTATACAATAAACATTTTAAAATAACATTAACCTCTAATGTATTTTTTTAATTGGGAGACATCCCTAATAACCTCCAAGCCCACCGTTGGCTCAAATTCATCTTCCTTTTAATATTAGTTCTAATGACCTGGACACAGTCCTGTAAACAGTCTTACTGTGTTGGTTTTATCCATCCTGGTCCTGTTGGTAATTCTCGGGTTCTCTTAGTGCCATTATACCATTTCCTGCCTCACTGTTACAAAGAGCTTTGCAAGGGGTGCTCTATCCTCTTTGGTCTGCAGCAGTTGATCTGGGTGGATGTTCCTTTAAGCCTGGAGTTAACATGGCCCCAGAAGTGTTAAGCCCTAAAGGGACAACTCCTTTAGATAAGTCTTGGTACAGGGAATGTGCTTGAACACTAAAGCCCTGTTTTAAATACTGCATCATGGCTGAATAAAGGTGGCCATACAATGCATGCACAGACTTGTACAGTGATTGTGTGTGTATGTCGTGGCCAATCTTGACCTATGTTGACTATGGATGTACTATGAATATACTATGGATATTGGATGTTTTTGGGATCAGGTAGGTTTGAGAATTTCTTCTGCTGGTAGATGAGAACATGGTCATCTTTGCTGGATGTGTGTGACCTTTGCATGAATGATTGAAACAATATAAAGGTGGCCATACACTGTGTACCACCCCTTGTACATAGTTTGGCCACCTTTGCAGATGTCAGAACCTTGGCAAAGGGGACAGGCCAATGACATGGGAGGGGAACATATTGATATAGTGAATGAATCCACAACATTGGAGGCAAGGCTGTGATGTTTTATGGCTGGCATTGGCTGCAAAAAACAAACACAGGAGAAATGGACAGTCCCTTGAAAAACCAGGTTGTCCAGTTCAAAACTGGACAGGTGGCACCCCTTCTTCTACATTCTTTCCCCATGGGTCCAATAGGCCAGAGAGTGTACCAGGTCATGTATGGCCTCCTTTACACAAAAGAAAGGCAGAAAGACTGACCTGGTTTGTATGCAGGATCAAAAGAAACCTTTTAGGTATCAGCAGCATGTGCCTGCGATAAGCATGGGAAACTTAAATCAACAATCCTGTATCGTGTCTTGATGTGGCAGAAAGAGTATTTCATTGCAGGTCTAAGGGGGTCTGTACCTCTGTGCAACATGCACTATTGTAGCCATAAGAATTAAAGGAGTTGTACACTTTATACAACAGGCACTGCAAGCCTATTATAAGTTCTAACACCTCTCCATGCACTGCCTCACTCTATTGCGCCAAAAAAGCAAAGTATGAGGAGCAGTAGACCATTTTCTGGATTAACTTTGTACTAAGATCTTTAACCCTGTATTTTCTGTATAACCTCACCCTCAGAACTTATAACAGGATGGCACAGTAGAAATTCCATGCATAAATACCCCTAGGACTCATAGCATAATGGCAACTTAATTTATAAATCCCCTTTAATTCATAGCAGAATGATACAGAGGCATTTCCATGTATAAATACCCCCAGAACTCATAGTCATTCATAGTAAAGTCATTGATAAATTCCCCTTGTACTGGCAGGCAGTACAAGTAATAAAAGCTGCTTACCACTAGTAGTCTCGATGCTTTCATAGTTGGAGGTTGGAGGGAGGACAAGGGGAATCTGCAAAGTAGCTCTGCCTGCCAGACACCAACTTTTCAGCATGATGAAGAAAATAATTTCTCTCTTATGAGTCTACAACACTTCCAACCAATGCAACCAGTCACCAATAATACGGATGGGTGAATTTTTTTGCTTTTTTCGCCAAAGACTGTATACGGACTGATGACGTCATATGGGCGCCAAAATCCACAAATGGGAGTGGGTATTTAAACTAATACACAGTATGGGCACATCATCCTTGAGAAAGGTCCCCAGGAGGGATCAAACGTCGGATGTAATGTTGTGTTACGAATAAATATACTTTATTTACAAGAAATTAAGAGTGTGCTGATTCTTCATCGTTTTGTATATAATACATTGATCTTGCACCTCTGCCTCGTACATAAATCAAGTGTGGACACCAACAGCATTTATATACATTGAAATTGTGTCCAGCACCCCAGCATCGGATATTCGTAAAGGAATACATCTACTCTCTGTTTTTGGATATGGATAGTGGCAGTCAAGCCCCTGTATGTACTGACAGAAAAGAGAACTTCACACTGAAGGAGATACAGAGTATACTATTCAAAGAAACCTTTGCTGAAACCTTTGGCAGCCTTGGAGCCAAGGAAGCCTGTTATAAACTCTTGAGATTAAAGAAAAAAAGAAGTGGAGTTGCACTTACATGGAATTTCGTTATCAGAGGTTTCAAGAGGTTTCAGGATCACTAATACGCCTACCATCGGCAGAACAAATCCTGAGTTCTGCAAACGCTGGTGTCAGATACTAGACCGCTGTTCCCTGGACCTAATCCTACTAGTGATGGAGGAAGTCGGTACCAAGCTGAAGTTATTGAGAAGTGACCTGGAGATCTTTGAAGCCACACACACTCCAGCGATACTCGCTGACAAAGACATGGACAGGGTTAAGCAGGTTGCAGGATCAAGTATCCAAATACAAGTCAGAGATACTGGCCTTTAAAAACTCTAAATATTTGAGGGTGATCCAGGACAACAAAGAAACCAGAGTCTATCGCTGGCTTTAAGGTTTTGCCCCTCAGAAACCCTCTCCAGCAGTGAGGGATCGGACAGCGAACGCGAGCCTAACACGCAGAGGGAGACAAGTGCATCTGGCACAGCACCTACAACATCGGCACCTTTTTTAGACGTGGCCCCCGCTACCAACAGGGATCCGCGAAAGCCACCCGCAGGGGAGGTAAAAAGCACCGCCACGTGAACCCGGTCACAGAAGGAGGGCAAGCGGATACATAAGAGGATATGATTTTCAATCTCTCGGCATATCAACTCAGCGCATCAGAGAAGTCCCTGCTACAGGAGGGGCTAAGCTTCATCCCCATGGTGATTAATCACCCATTCGAGCATGTTGTTGATGATTATAAGTTTACCAGACTACTTAAATTGAGAGACAGATGCAACAAGGAGGGAGAGGGGAGGGTTGAGATGCCGAATGGGACTGTCAGTATTAAGGGCCTCCCTTACAAGTAAAAAAAATTGGGGCCCCAAAATAAAAATTTTAAAAAAACATTGGCGCCAGGGCCCCCCTTACAAGTAAAAAAAAATTGGGGCCCCAAAATAAATTTTTTTAAAAAAATTGGCCCCAGGGCCCCCCTTACAAATTAAAAACAATTGGGGCCCCAAAAAAATATTTTTAAAAAAACATTGGAGCCAGGGCCCCCCATAAAAGTTTTTTTTAAAAGCACTGGTGCCAGGGCCCCCCTTACAAGTCAAAAAAAATAGTGGCCCCAGAAAAATATTTTTTAAAACAACATTGGTGGCAGGAGCCTATAGAATATTAAAATAATACATTGGTGGCCAGGAGATTAAAAAAAAACACAAATTGGTGTTCATTAGAATTGAACTCGTGGCTTCAGGACTTCAACTTCACCTCCTTTCGTGACTTTCCGCCGCTTCAGGACTTCAATTTCGGCTGTTTTCATGACTTTGTGATGCTGGGTCTTTCCGCCGATTCGGGACTTCGGCTTCAGCTATTTTCATGACTTCGGGTCTTTTTGCCACTTCGGGACTTTGGATGTTCAGCTTTTTTTGCCACTTCCGCATTTTCGGCTGTTCAGGCTGGCCGCAGATCTTCGGCGCTCACAAGGGGGGCCTGGCTCTTTCAAAACTGCAGCCCGGCCCCCCATGATGCCTGGGACACTTGTCCCCCCCTGATGGTGGCCCTGGTGTAATGAACTCCCAAGGTCCCATTTTTTGGTTTGGTCTGAAATCTAGCTTTCTTATTGTTAGATATGTTTAGTTCTGCCCTTGGCAATATTCCTGCCTCTTTCATACGAAAATAAGGCGCTCTCTTCAAAGAGTTTTCCAAACATAAAATCATGACCTATTAGGGACCAGCATTTTTTTATGATTTGCTCAATTTGTTTATTTAGAGGGCTGTATTCCATTACAAATGGGATTTTCTCATTCAATTTTCCCATCCCTGTTTCATTTAATATGATCGCTCATGGTTTCTGCAAAACCTCACCCCTATTTTGTGTTCTCTTTAATCTCTGATGGAATTAATCATTGTGTTGCACAAAAAGTGATGGATTTTGCTACATATATGGATAGGATTGTTGGATGTTTGTATTAATATTCTTCAGTTACACATTTTACTGATGCCTTCAATAGTGCGAGAAATGTTAATGTTCTACTATATATTTAAATATATAATGTACATATGAAGAATGCTGAAGGATTCTTCGCTCCTAATGGCTGAAGAACTTTAACAATATGTCTCTTTGTCTGTACTAAATACATTGACTGGAAGCACATGTAAATCAAACCCCCTATAGTTGGGAGCGATCCGACACAACTGTTGGATGCAGACACAACATGCAGCGTCTGCATCAATGCTGCGACACGATCCGACAATAGAATTACTTGCCTTATTTCCATCGCATCGCATCTGAAACCTGCGTTTTTTGCGCAGAGTGTCGGATCGTGCCGGAATCGCTGAGTCGCGAATTGCTGATTGGCTGCTGTGGGTTATTGCACAAGGGCTATTTTACCCATTGCTGCTAAGTAACCCCCCTAAATAGATCCCTTTAAATGCATGTGGCCCATTGATTTGTCCAGAAACCCCTTCACTTTTCTCTGTTCCTTGCACCCAAAAAAAGCTGAGTGTAGAGGCTGGTTTTGATCAGATGCAATCTTTATTGTTTCATACCCAGGCAATGAAAGGTTCATGCTGCTTCATACATATATATATATATAGGAACAGAAGGTAGCCAGCACATCACGTAACAAAGTAGACGGTGCCTGGGTGCTAACAGCAGGATATGTGATAGGTAGTCCGAAGATAGGCGAGCACACACAGGTCTTAAGAATCAAAAAATTGTGCTTTTATTGTGAAAAAAATTCCAGGAATTTTTTTCACAATAAAAGCACAATTTTTTGATTCTTAAGACCTGTGTGTGCTCGCCTATCTTCGGACTATATATATATATATATATATACATTCTTTCAGTATCCATATTAAAATAGCTATGTACAGAATAAACATGTATTTACCTACACTGCACAAAAGATTGTTGTCTATAAAAATATTATTTTCACATTCCTTTAAATCTTTTTATACTCAGAAGAAGAAGGGTGAATATATCTTACTTTATTTGTATTTCTTTATACATTTAAAAACAAAATATTCAAAGGAATGACAGTAAGAGCTGGAGTAGGTGAATAGCGGGAGGTGTTGAGGAAGAAGCTAGAGATGAAGATGTAAGGAATGACAACCCTCAGCATGCTGGGGCTTCTGGGAGTTCTAGTCAGACAGCATCCGGAAAGATAATGGCTTTTTGATGCCTGCTTCCTAAATCAGACCAGACATCAAAACACAAGCTTGGAAAACATCTCAAAGCTCTGTGCTGCCTTATGAAGCAAAGCCGTGTCCAACCTGCAGATTCTTAGTCTGTGTCCCTCCAGCCATGCGTGTGGAGTAGCAGTTAAACAAAAGCTGCAGATTAGACATGCCTTGTATAAAGCTTCTGCTGTCGCTGAACTACAACTCTCACCTATGAAACTAAATATGTTGCTTAGCCTTCTAACTCAATAACCATAGTCATTAAACCACGGTGACTGGGGGTCTATATCACTCTCCCCAAATTTGTATCCCCCCCATTCCAAACCTTCAATGCCAATTTACCCCACATGCCCTGGCCATTTTCTTCTGAAAATCTCTTTTAATCTTGAATTTTTAGAACCTTTAATAAGGGAAGAATGCTTAAAATATATCTAATTGTATCATAATCACTAACAAGTGCAACATACCATTATATGTAATGCCAACGTGTAAGGTCTAGCAGCCAACCATCAGAATATTAGACCCTCTGGTCTGAGGGCAGATTAGAAATAAAAGACGGTTAATAGCATTAATGGAGACGGAAAGGTTTTAATATGTGATTCCCCGTGGATAGACCACTCTCTCCTCCCTCCAAAACGGCACCATTGCAGCTTCTAATATTTCCTCCTTTGCTTTACCTGTTCAAAAAAAGCAGAGTAATGCAATGGGGTTGGCAGGTAGAAGGCTTGAAGTTCCTGTCTCATGCCAGGATCATGTGAAGCTAAAGCTGATCTGGACCTGGCTTCAACTGTTCATGATCCTGGTTGGCAATTGCCAACATCATGCAGCATTAGATTATGCCTGCAAACCCTGTGGTGCAACTCTGCTTTTTTTGCACAGGTACAGCAAAGTTAGCGGTATTGGGGGCTACAGTGGAGCAGTTCATGATGGGGATATTCTCTCTATATAAATGCCCTTCATTCTCCTTTGACTTCAGGAATCCTGAGACTTAGGGGCACATTTACTTAGCTCGAGTGAAGGATTAGAATAAAAAATACTTCGAATTTCAAAGTATTTTTTTGGCTACTTCGACCATCGAATTGGCTACTTCGACCTTCGACTACGACTTTGAATCGAACTATTCAAACTAAAAATCGTTCGACTATTCGACCATTTGATAGTCAAAGTACTGTCTCTTTAAAAAAAACTTCAAACACCTACTTCGCCACCTAAAAACCTACCGAGCACCAATGTTAGCCTATGGGGGAAGGTCCCCATAAGCTTTCCTAGCAATTTCTGATCGAAGGAAAATCGTTCGATCGATGGATTAAAATCCTTCGAATCGTTTGATTCTAAGGATTTATTCGTTCGATCGAACAATTTTTCCTTCGATCGTTCGATCAAACGTAAATCCTTTGACTTCGAGGTCGAAGGATTTAACTTTTATGGCCGAATATTGAGGGTTAAATAACCCTCGATATTCGACCCATAGTAAATGTGCCCCTTAATAAACTGAACATGAGAAAGTATTAAAACCCTTCAAGGACAAGGAAACCTATTACAACAAGTTTAATTATTTCATAGAGTACCCCCTGCTCTACCGATTTGCTACATTTATTTTGCCACAAACTTCTTGTTTAACCTGCAGTCGCATATGGTTACATTTTAAAAGATTGCTCCAAAATGAACGCCATGTTTTTTCCATGATGTTATTAAGATGGCTGGCGTTTACCCACTGCTCATGCGCAGAATTTTCTCCTTGTGTTTTATCAGTTCAGTATTTGCTGGAGCAAATTGATAATTCCTTGCATTGATAATTCCTTGCTCCTGAGTGCAGCTACTGTTCATGTGCCCCTTTCTTGTAGGAAAAACTGTGCATACTCATGGTTATGGCCTTGGTGTGGGAGAGGTGCACTATAGGGATTTTTATATATTTTTTCTGAACTAAGGGGTTTCAACAGCTAAACGGTTACACAGGATGAAAATTGTACAGCGCTGCAGAGCACACTCTAGGTATGCCTGTCCTATAACTTAACAGACCTTAAGCTGGCTATAGACGCAAAGATCTGATCATACCAAACGAGGATTCATGCGATTTTCGGACCATGTGTGGAGAGTCCTGATTTTTCGTCCGGCGGAGATCGGTCGTTTGGTTGATCGGACAGGTTAAAAGATTTCTGTCGGCTGCGGGTAATATCTCTGCATGTATTGCCGATCATATGATTGTCAGAGGGAGACTGTCACCAGCTTTGGTCGGACATAACTTTCGTATGATTGCTGTCAGGGGCAGAACATCAGCTCATCTGTTCTTTTACTACTTTATTTGATCAGAAT
This sequence comes from Xenopus laevis, assembly GCF_017654675.1. Lineage (NCBI taxonomy): Eukaryota > Metazoa > Chordata > Amphibia > Anura > Pipidae > Xenopus > Xenopus laevis. The sequence goes on along the minus strand of NC_054378.1, from coordinate 111,297,244 downwards.
GGTTAGTGGCAGGTCGTGAGACGGGAAAGTCCAATCGTACGATGATTCGTATGATCGAATCTTTGCGTCTATGGCCAGCTTTAGAAATCTCTCCAGATAGATATCTCTCCAGATATTTATCTCTAGTGTTAGTAAACATACCCCTTGTCCTTTAAAATGTAATAAAAAATTTAAAGGGGCAGATGAAACCTAAGTAAAGTTGTGCCCCCAACCTTGTTTTATCCATGAGCCTTGGTGTTTTTATTTGTATGTGATCCCTACTGACCCTGTGATATACATAATGTAGGTCCACCCACAATTTAAAATTCAACATATCACTTTTCTGACCAAAATGTTGTTCACCACAGTTCATCAGAGTGGACCTCCAGAGTTCTCTGATCACTTGACTCAAACAGTGGATTTGATCTAGCCCTAGGCGTTAGCTGGTCTCAGGACACTACAGAGTATCTTAGCTTTCCATGCTGACATTGGGATACAGGTGATATATTATGTTAACATTGTCTAGAATTTGAATGGTGGAAAATTGTTATGAGTAGGTGATGAATAATTCACCAAAATAAATCTATGGGGCAGCGCACTACAAACTACTATAGTAAAGTGCTAAAATTGTATCAAAAAAATATTTTACCCAACAGTCCTTATTGATTTTCATAGAATTTGCCAAAGTGAGTTTTTGTATACTATACAATGTTATCCTTAATTTATGAATTTAATTTTACCCAAAAGTCCTTATTGATTTCCATAGAAAGTGATTGATTGATTGATTGATTGATTTCCAAAGTGAGTTTTTGTATACTATATTATCCTTAATTTATGAATTTAAAGGTCACTACACTATAATCGGTGGTGTCCTTCCTTATAGATATATTTTGGCGACTCATGGTGAATCCCGCAGGGAGAATTTGGAGGGGAGCTGCAGTCTTCTATCATGATTCACATGTACATAATTGCCTTGATCACATCAGGTGTGGGATGGAGTATACTGGAGTGAAATAATTCATGTTTTTTGTCATTTGAGTAGACTCATTTAATAAATTACATTATTACTTGTGAAACAAGTGGCCCTCAATAGTGATGGGCGAATTTGCGCCGTTTCGCTTCGCCGAAAAATCCGCGAATTTCGCGCTAAATTCGCGAAACGGCCCGTTTTTGACGCCGGCCCGTTTTTTTTTAAAAAAATTTTTTGACGCCGGCGAATTTTTTACGCGAATTTTCGCGGGCGTTTCGCAAATTTATTTGCTGGCGGCGAATCACACAAATTCGCCGCAAATTCGCGCCTGGCGAATAAATTCGCCCATCACTAGCCCTCAACACCTATTGCTTGCAAAGAAACCTTAAAGTTGAAAGGGCACAAATATTACTGTGGGTTCTATTTTTATTGAAGATGCCTCATCAAGATCTGTACCAAGGACATTGAAATGTTGGTTACAGGCAGCAGTCTACTTACGTACCGGCCACTGTCCAAGATCTACTAGTGTATCATGAAATAACTTGTAGGCACCAAACTAAATGCAATAAGCATTCCCCATCAAACCATGGAAGCTACTATAAATTAAACTATGTGAGCCAGTGGCCAAATATTAATAACCTTCTCCAGATCTTCAAATCTTCAAAAATTAAAAATAATGAATGTGCAAATTATTATATTTTTGGTGTTATTTGAAAAATGTTTCAAAAAAAGTCCACATACACATTCCTGGCAATCTTATATTTATTATCTGATCTCACATCCAAGCAAGGGAAAGGAATACTCAGCCAATACCCTCCCTGTGGTGGACAATGTACTTTCTGAAGCCTAATACTCTGATGACCCCCGGTTCATTGTAAAGCTAAGAAGTGTTATGAGAGCTGCTTGCTTTCCAGAAAGAGATTTCGGCTAGTGAAATGATCTTACCCTTGTCATTTATGGTAGATAATACTATGTTATTAACAATTATAGAAAGTTGTCTTTATTGGTAATCATATTGAGCCAAAATGCAACTGCTAAAAATGGGCCGGGCAGCATTGAGTTTTAAACTGCCCAGCCTTCTTCTACAGAATCCAGCTGTAAGTTTCCTGAGTTACAGTTGTAAGCATTAGGGCCTTCACAAGGGTCATATCTCTTTCCTGGATGCTGGCGTTTCCCCACTTCCTTTGAGTTTTCAAATTCAGTGTCATCCTCCTCTTCTATCCCTCTCTTACCTGGGTGTTGCCGTTTTATAAAGAGTGGGTCTGGAACTCTTTTTCCAGGGTGCTGTCTCTTGGAAACATCAGAAAAAAGGTCCAAATAACCTGAGTCATCTGTAAGATACCCCCTACTCCAGTCTCCCTCTTCTCTCTTTCCTGGATGTTGCCTCTTCTCCATATCCTCCAGATATCTTCTTCCTGGGTGTTGCCTTTTGGAAAGCTGTAGATCTTCCAGGTCCCTCTTTCCAGGGTGCTGTCTCTTTTCTATCTCCTCCTGGAATCGTTTACCTGGGTGCTGGCGCTTGTATATCATTTCCATTGCATCTGGCAGATCTAAAGATAAAAAATGGAAGATAACCATATAACTACAGTATTCTCCTCTTCATGTAGCTTCTATCAAGCTATCTTAGTCTGTAGACCTCCAGTTGTGTGAAAGTCCTCTTACATAAAACCAGACAATAACCTTATCCAGGCATAGCTGCAGCAGAAAGGACCTTTAAGATTGTAAATGGAGAACTATACCATAAAACAGTAACTACTATTCAGCTGTAATATTTTATTGTACAGTGGTCCAATGAAGGGAAGAGCCTAGAGGAAGGGGTATAAAGCTAGTGAGTCCAACATGATAATGCTCTTTGGGTAATTCAAGAGTGAAATTCTCTTTCTGGCCAGACCCCTTTTACTTGTTTAGATTCTGGCAGATGGGGAGGTGAATATCAAGTGATGACATTATTGTTCTTTATGGGCTCCAATAATATCTGCTAAAGTCTGAATGAATGGCCTGCAGTTTTGATTCAGTGCCCCATAAAGGACATTTTCTTTTATTAATCCCTAAAGTAACCCAGGCAATACCTATATACATGGCTGCCCTAACTATGAAGTTTTTGCTTCATACCTCTATTGATTTGTTGCCCTTCTTGAAATCCCTCCAGGATACTGCGGATCAGGATACCTTTGGCTTTCTCAAGAACATCCAGATTATCTGCTGGTGCTGTGTCCTCCTCCAGTAAAGGCTGCTCTTGTGAGTGCACCTTGTGAGATATGGCTGTACCAAGAAGCAACAACCACCAGAGAAACATCATCTCTCCTGTAATTTAATATACAGAAGATTAAATAGCACCAACTGTTGATTCTTAAAGAGGTGGTTCACCTTTAAGTTACCATTTAGTATGTTATAGGATTGCTTATTCTAAGCAATTTTTCAATTGGTCTTCATTATTTATTTTCTAAAGTTTTTTATTACGTACTTTCTTCTTCTGACTCTTTCCAGCATACAAATGGGGGTACTTTTTATTTCTGGTCTTTCTATTCAGGCCTCTCCTATTCATATTCCAGTCTCTTATTCAAATCAATGCAAGGCTGCTGGGGTAACTTGGACTCTAGCAAACAGACTGCTGAAATTTGATACTGGAGAGCTGCTGAATAGAAATCTAAATAATTCAAAAACCACAAATAATAAAAAAAAGAAAATTAAATTGCAAGTTGTCTCAGAATATCACTCTCTACAAGAGAAGTCAATAGCAGATGTCCCATTTTTTTTTTTACAAAAAAGAGAGTTATATAGAAGTCAATAGCAGATGTGCCATTTTTTTTTTGTAAATTTATTAATACATGCAGTAAAACTTTGCGCAGGAGTGGTTTTAAGAAAATAGTGAAACATTTTCTGATTTTATTAAATAACCCTGATAATCTATAAACATTTGCCATTAAATCACCCACCCAAGACCGTGACAGTAATATATATAGACCAATCAGAATTATGGTTGCTTTTCAATAACTTGATCACAAGAAGTAAACAGAGCAAATACTGTACTGGGTGCAAATAAGATAAAATATGTTTTATGTCTGAAAATATTGGGTAAAGTGGTGTCAATTTTGAAATAATAGTTTAAAGTGCCTTTTTTTTATGATCCCATCTAGTAGTGAATTACTGCATTGCAATACTTATAACAGAACGTGGTGGGCGTCACGGGCAAATTTAAGATGCTGATTAGGGTTCTTTAGACTGATTCAGCATCTTATCTGCCCGTATATGGGGCCTTCTGACAGGCATCCCTAACTATTTTGTGGCCAAAATTTGGTCTGATATCGACTGGGCAGGTTTGATTGTCTCTGCAATCGAGGACCATATTGGCACCCATTTGCATCATTATAATTTAGTTATTTGGCCCTAGGGCCAAATGATTGGATTAGTCTGATATTGCCCGGCCTTTGGTTGGCATATTTGGAAGAAAGATCTGCTCGTTTGGTGACCTCATCACCTTCTGATCCAACTTGGAACTCAATGTACGCCACTGCATTATTTTGATTCATGATGAATTTGATGCATGATTAGTCCTCAATGTTAAAAAATCATAACAAGGCAAAGAAACAAGTTCAACTGCAGTTTTAAAATACGTCATTTTCTGAAACCCACTTATTTTAAGTAGCAGAAAAGCGAAGATGGCACTTAGATCACTAAGAAACACAGTTCAAATGAAGTTTGCAGAATATTTTGACAGTGTAGGAGGGCAGGGAATCATTTTATCTATCTCTTCCAGTTACTGCTCTATGTAGAATAAACTCCTCTTTGTTTAGTTGTTTTAGGTAAACATGAAGTTTAGGAGATAAATCATTATACAGTTTATTCTTGCCACAGAGGCTTTGCTTATTTATTCCCTGTTCATCCTTCCATCTGAAAGATTCAATGGGTACTTTATTAACAATTGCTACCCATTATCCCACATTCTAGAGTAACTAAACATGCAGGTTACATGTGACAGTGACATAGACCAGCCATGGGCAAGATTGGTTAGGGACTGCCTATACACCATGCCTTCAGCGTTATGGATTCTGTACAAAGTGTGCAGTGTTCTCTTTGTAGTAGAGATAGATGGTGCCTATAGTTGAAGTGGAATAATAGTCTCTGGGAAGGGACTGTGGTTGTGGGATAGCAGGTATAGTAGTGAGATGGTGCCTATAGTAACAGTGGGATAATAGTCTCTGGGAAGGGAGTGTGACTGTGGGATAGCAGGTATAGTAGGGAGAGATGGTGCCTATAGTAACAGTGGGATAATAGTCTCTGGGAAGGTAGTGTGGCTGTGGGATAGCAGGTATAGTAGGGAGAGATGGTGCCTATAGTAACAGTGGGATAATAGTCTCTGGGAAGGGAGTGTGACTGTGGGATAGCAGGTATAGTAGGGAGAGATGGTGCCTATAGTAACAGTGGAATAATAGTCTCTGGGAAGGGAGTGTGACTGTGGGATAGCAGGTATAGTAGGGAGAGATGGTGTCTATAGTAACAGTGGGATAATAGTCTCTGGGAAGGTAGTGTGGCTGTGGGATAGCAGGTATAGTAGGGAGAGATGGTGCCTATAGTAACAGTGGGATAATAGTCTCTGGGAAGGGAGTGTGACTGTGGGATAGCAGGTATAGTAGGGAGAGATGGTGCCTATAGTAACAGTGGAATAATAGTCTCTGGGAAGGGAGTGTGACTGTGGGATAGCAGGTATAGTAGGGAGAGATGGTGTCTATAGTAACAGTGGGATAATAGTCTCTGGGAAGGGAGTGTGACTGTGGGATAGCAGGTATAGTAGGGAGAGATGGTGCCTATAGTAACAGTGGGATAATAGTCTCTGGGAAGGGAGTGTGACTGTGGGATAGCAGGTATAGTAGGGAGAGATGGTGCCTATAGTAACAGTAGGATAATAGTCTCTGGGAAGAGAGTGTGACTGTGAATAATATTTTTATATTATTCATCAACATATCACCAGTTCTTTACTGTTTAATAATCATAATTCTGATATTTGCATGGATTGTCTCTGTTCCCTTTTTGTACTGCACAATACTGCTCTATAGTGGAGCTTTACAAATATTTGTCAGTAATATAAATATAATTACAATAATAAAAGTGGGTTTATCTTTGTGTTACTCCTACAGACACTCTCATAATGAGACTAAATGAAGGCCCAGGTATGACTGTCACAGCAGAAAACAACCATTCAGTAACAGGGTTGATAAAAGTAAAAATCTCTGTCTGACTGCCGGAAGGGATATGGATTTGTTTGTTTTGCTGCCTTTTGGGTCGATTTAGTCTATATATTATGTTATTTAGTATTATCTCTTTCCAGTTGTACGAACACATGTTGGAAAGTGCAATTTCAGGTTTCATTGAAGTGTATTTTTCCATAATAAAAGAAAAATCCCCTGTTAATATTCTTATAAATTCAACCCATAATATAGAGTGCATTATTTGAAGAGTGCACTAAACTTCCTCACTCAACAAAGACAAGGAGCATCTTCTATGGGGAGAGAATAAGGCACTCCAGTTATTAAAGCCCCACACATTTCTCTCTGTGCTGGGTGGTTTCCTCTTGCCTGGCAATTGACAACCTCTGTGCCATATTCTGCCAGGGTGGCATTCAGTACCATATTTTGCATTAGGGACGAGGTGAAGGCAGCATAGGGGGTCAGAATTAGCTTTCTTTTTTTTTGCTTGTATGAATTATTAGCCTTCCCAAAAGTTAAATTAAACTAGCATTATGTTCCTATTGTTGCTCACCCTTCCAACAGGGAATGAAATTGTGCAGCTAGTTTTCTTCCTATGTTTAAACAGATACTTGTGTGTTAGGGTCAGTGACTCAAGCACTATAAAACCGAATATGACTCAGTTCAAACACGGGACGCTAATTAAAATCAATCACTAGCTTAGGTAAAACTCTGGGCTCAATGCTTATAGCAATAGCCTCTTTGGTAATTTAAACTGCTCATCCTATGGATTCTCTGATCTGGGTGCAGGGTCGTAACTATAGAGGAAGCAGACCCTGCGGCTGCTGGGGGGCCCCAGGAGGTATAGGGGCCCCATGAGGCCCTAATTCATATACAATTTCAATAAATGTTGGTAAAATATGTCAACCTCTAGACATTTTGGGGGCCTGAAAAATAATTTGCTGTGGGCCCAGTAACATCTAGTTACACCACTGTCTGGGTGTATAAAACCCCAGGTCCCTAACTCAACAATGTATAAAACATTAGAAGGAAGCGCACTGACTCACCAAAAAGTGAGTGGCCCAGGGGCATCGCTGTGAACCCGTAGTTGGAGGTGAAGTTTAGTGAAGAAGAATTGGCAAGCTACCCATTGAGATAAAAAAAAAGACTTTGTTTCATCAGTTAAAAAACAAACGATTTTATTTAATCAGTTTAAAAACATCCACATGTGGATGTTTTAAAACTGATGAAATAATGTTGTTTTTTATCTCAAGGGGTGGCTAAAGGAGTGCCTGCCAATTATATTTCAGTGACTCAAGCACCCCAAATCTAAACTAGAAAAGAGCAAAAATGTTAGATCATAAAACCAACATTCTTACTGCCCCAGACACAAACCACATGCCCATAACCCTTGCACAAGGCGCCAAGCACAGCACTGACAGATGAATGGGAGCCCTGTACTTAAAGGGATTCTGTCAAAATTTGTATGATGTAGTTTACACTGCAAATAATTCACTCTACAATATAAAATGTAATTCCTAAACCAACAAGTGTATTTTTTTAGCTGTAATATTGGTGTGTAGGTGCATCTCAGGTCATTTTGCCTGGTCATGTGATTTCAGAAAGAGCCAGCACTTTAGGATGGAACTGCTTTCCGGCAGGCTGTTGTTTCTCCTACTCAATGTAACTGAATGTGTCTCAGTGGACCTGGATTTTACAATTGAGTGCTGTTCTTATATCTACCTGTTATCTGTTAAGGTGGCCATAGACGTAGGCATCGCCAAACGAGTGGATCTCTGCCCGATATGGCCACATTGAAGTGAGCGACATCAGACTGATCCAATCATAATGGATCTGATACGGGTGGTCAGATAGCGGGACCGCATACACGTAGATGCAACGGTGATCCGACACGATTTTTTAACCTGCCCGATTGAGATCTGCCCGACTTTCGCCACATATCAATTGGGGAAGCCCATCAGATGGCCTCACACAGGGGCCAATAAGCTGCCGACTCTGTCTGGGGGCCTTAAGGGAGCTGCTATCTGGTTACCTTCCCATTGTTCTGTTGTTAGGCTGCTGGGGGGAGGGGGTTATATCACTCCAACTTGCAGTACAGCAGTAAAGAGTGAGTTTATCAGAACACAAGTTACATGACTGGGGGCAGCTGGGAAACTGACAATATGTCTAGCCCCATGTCAGATTTCAAAATTAAATATATAAAAAAATCAGTTTGCTCCTCTGAGAAATGGATTTCAGTGCAGAATTCTGCTGGAGCAGCACTATTAACTGATGCATTTGGAAAAAAAAATTTCCCATGACAGTATCCCTTTAACACCCACCATAAGAGGACAGAAACAATAGGCTCCCGAATGCCTTGTGTCCCCTGACAAATTCCGACAGACAGATTCTGAATATTCAACAAGCTAAGGACATTTTCTCAAGAACAGCTTTCTTGTGCATAAAATAGATTTAGGCCGTTGCAATTCAATGTTTTTGTGGGGATAACTATGCCAATGGTTATTGGTTGTGCCCATGGGCATGGAAAGAAAATTCATGTTGCAATGTGCAAAATGCATCAGTTTGTAATTAACGTATTAATATATTTTGTAGTCCCAGCCTTTGCATGAGGCTCTATTTCTGTTGCTACCCAAGACTGCATCATATATATTTAGACATAAATCTACCACTGATATACTCACCAAACAGCCTGCAATCAATCTTTATCAGTCTTTCCCTGCACCCCTTCTAAAACAAGGAAACAACTACACAGATACGGGACCTGTTATCCAGGATGCTTCCGAACTGGGGTTTTCCGAATAACGGATAACAAATAACTGTGAGGTGTAATTCAGGGGATATTTTGGGATGTTGGGTGCTTCGCATAAATAAAGAAGGGATTTAGCTTTTCCCTGGCAGCTGGTGTGCTTCTTTGCAGCCGTCTCATGGTTAATCAGCAGCAGGCAGCTGATATTAGAGGAGAAAAATAGAATCTGACATGTCTCTGGAAAGCCGAATTCTGTTTAATCAGAAAACGGGGGTCACTTACGTTTCACCATAATGCTCATTGTTTTGTGCAACGACTTGTAATGTGGAGTCAATACTGGTGCTTTGAGGTCGTTACTCTCATACTCTGGGTGCCATAGGGGTAAATTTACTAAGCGGTGAAAATTCACCAGCGATGGCTTTGCAGCCGAAAATTCGATCAGACAATGCTAATTTACTAAAATGCAAAGTTGAGTCCAGGGCGCTGAACGCTGTAGAATTTTCGCTAGTGTTATATCGCCAATCAAAGTGCAGATGCACTGGCGTTCAATTAGCGCAACTTCACTCAGGCTTATTTGCATACGGCGGGAAATTATAAATTTGAATGGACGTATATATTGCAGCAAATACATTATATTACACAAGTCCAGGGAACCTTAATAAAGACAATAGAGTTGTTATAATGCCCTATGCATGATCTCACTGTATAGTTTATGTTCCGCATGTTAGATGTATGGGGGAACCCGGTTACCCAAAAAAAAATGTAAGGATTTTTTCAGGCTATCACTCTGAAAAAAAGAAAATACACCAAGTTTTTTTAAACTTTTTCCACTAAAAAATATGATGTAAGTAACAGAAGAATATGATGTAAGTCCTATGCACTCCAGTGCACTTTGCCTGGTCTGAGCTGCTGAAGGCAAGTCTGGTGAAAGAGGTAACATCCAGTAAAATCCTCATCTTAGTGAATTTGCGGAGTAACGTCTATTCGCCAGAGCGAAAATTCGGCAGGCGATAGAGTGTGAATGACAGCTAGCGTCTGTCTCTTTCGCTAGCTAAGTTATGCCTGTTCCCGTTAGTAAATCGGCAAAGTGCCTGAGAGCGGTAACACTGGCGAATTGTCGCCAGCATTAGTCACTTTGCCCTTTAGTAAATCTCTCCCATAGTGCTACAGAGGAAGCTAAAAAGTCCAAAAAACCTCCAAGCTAAAAATATATCTGAATTAAAAGAAGTGATAGTGGCTACCAGCTGACCCACCATCCCATTCCACACTATTACTGCTTGTAATGAAACAAGAAGCATACCACCTGTAACTGTTTAGAAGTATCTTTCATTGTTTGCTATGGGACTTGTAGGCTACTTTGCTCCCTAAGAAAACAATAGAATCTTTTACTAGTTGGCTAAATCTCCCCGTGTGACATTAGCCAATGGCCGCTACTTGATGTGATACAAATACAAGATAATAATTACAATAATGTTAATGATGGGGCTCAGGAGCGAGTGCTACTCTGGGAGCAGCTCACAGGAACCAAGAGCAGTAGGGAGACAAGGCTTTACACTGCATTTCATGGTGCAAGCTGGAATACATTATAATAACAGGAAAGTATTGGACTATCTCAAGTGCAGGATGTCAAAGGGAATATTAGTGATTGGTTCATGTTGTGATAATTGTGATAGGGATTTTTTTTATGGAGGAAGAATATCTCAGCAATGCACATGTATGCAATGGGTATGCACATTGCCCCAAGCTAATAAATCTCTCCAAATAAATCTCAAAAACATCAGCCCCAAAACCTAGTGATGCCCCAATTTCTGGATTCCAACCTTTTTTTTTTTAGCTCAATTTGGCTAAAGTGTCTGGCCATACTGAATCCAAACCCTTAAAACCATGTGAATTTGGATCACGTTATGAAAATAATAATACATAAATAAATTGCTGATAAAACAATGTTTTCCTATACAGGTATGGGATCCGTTATCCGGAAACCTGTTATCCAGAAAGTTCAGAATTACAGAAAGGCCATCACCCATAGACTCCATTATAAACAAATAATCTAAATCTTTAAAAACGATTTCCTTTTTTCTGTTGTAATAAAACAGTACATTGTATTTGATCCCAACTAAGATATAATTAATCTTTTTTGGAAGCAAAACCAGCCTATTGGGTTAATTTAATGATTACATGATTTTCTAGTAAACTTATGGTATGAAGATCCAAATTACAAAAATGTCCATTATCCAGAATACCCCAGGTGCCGAGCATAATAATAATAATATGGGACCTGGATAATAGATCCCATACCTGTATTTATAACCTTGTTATGAACCTAGAAGGTTTTCCTGAAATGTTTGTAGTATATAGGGATGTAGTTCGCCACCTAAAACCTACCAAAGTCAATGTTAGCCCATGGGGAAGGTCCCCATAGGCTTTCTAAGCTTTTTTGGGTCGACGAAAAATCGTTCGATCGATGGATTAAAATCCTTCGAATCGAACGATTCGAAGGATTTAATCATTCGATCGAACGATTTTTCCTTCAATCGTTCGTTCGATCGAACGAATTGCGGTAAATCCTTCGACTTCGATATTCGAAGTCGAAGGATTTCAATTCAGCAGTCGAATATCGAGGGTTAATTAACCCTCGATATTCGACCATAAGTAAATTTGCCCCTAAGTGTAAAAGCAGATGCACACTTATAAGTGATAATGCGCAGCTAGGATGCACAGTGATTCACATGCACAGTAAGTGGAGATTCACAGTTAAAGGTGTGGTTCATCTTCAAATTAACTTTTAGTATGTTATAGAATGGCCAGTTCTAAGCAACATTTCAATTGGTCTTCATTATTTATTTTTTATAGTTTTAGAATGATGTGCCTTTTTCTTCTGACTCTTTCCAGATTTCAAATGGGGGTCACTGACCCCATCTAAAAAACAAATGCTCTGTAAGGCTACAAATGTATTGTTATTGTTACTTTTTTTCCTGTCATTTTTCTATTCAGGCCCTCTCCTATTCATATCCCAGTCATTTATTTAAATCAGTGTATGGTTGCTAGGGGCATTTGAACCCTAGCAACCAGATCGCCCAAATTGCAAAAGCGGCTGAATAAAAAGCTAAATAACTCAAAAACCACGAAATGAAAACCAAACGCAAATTGTCTGAGAATATCACTCTCTACATCATACTGAAAGTTACTTTAAAGGTGAACAACCCCTTAAAACAGACTCGCACAATATCCAGACATGAGCTATAGGGATGAACCTCAGATTTTGTTACCAAATTCACATCCTATTGGGGGTTGCTAGAAAATTATTTTATAATTAACTTGTTGCCCTGAAAAAGGACTCAGTTTAAAACTCTACTACCTAACCCTGATAATCTCACACCTGTCTGTCCCTACTGATCATCCTACTGTAAGCTCAATGGGGCACAGACCTCCATCCTCTTGTCACTTAACACTTAGAACTTACCGGTACTCCTGAATTCTGTATTCTGTAATTGATTGGACCCGTTTGTTTTGTTATTTTATTGTTTTAATGTAATGCACTGCTCATATATCCCCATCTATATTACAATACAGCTGGTTTTCCAGACCACTAATTCCCATTACTGGCACCCTACAAATACTGAATTTATAGTACATGTATGGGATCCCTTATCTGGAAACCCATTATCCAGAAAGCTCAGATTTACGGGAAGGCCACCTCCCATAGACAACATTTTCATCAAATAATTCAAAGACAATTTCCTTTTTTTCTGAAATACAAAACACAGTGGGGCTCATTTATCAACACTGGGCAAATTTGCCCATGGGCAGTTACCCATAGCAACCAATCAGTGATTAGTTGTTTAAAGCCAGCTGCAAGTTGAACAATGAATGCAACAATTTGATTGGTTGCCATGGGTTATTGCCCATGGGCAAATTTTCCCAATGTTGATAAAACCCCCAGTATCTTGTACTTGATCCCAACTAAGATATAAGTAATCCTTATTGGAGAAAAACAATCCTATATGTTTACATTATTTTTTAGCAGTTCCATGCCTGTATTTTCTACAGTGGCAATCCATTGGGTACAGCTCCACTAATTATGTCTGCTTTGTATCTACACTGGGAATCTGCTGGATTCTGTATATATATATATATATATATATATATATATATATATATATATATATATATATATATATATATATATATATATATATATATAGGTATGGGACCTATTATCCAGAATGCTCGGGACCCAGGGCTTTCCGGATAATGGATCTTTCTGTAATTTGGATCTTCATACCTTAAGACTAGAAAATCATGTAAACATTAAATAAACCCAATAGGCTGGTTTTGCTTCCAATAAGGATTAATTATATCTTAGTTTGGATCCAGTACAAGGTTCTGTTTTATTATTAAAGAGAAAAAGGAAATCATTTTTAAAAATTTGATTTCTTTGATTATAATGGAGTCTATGGGAGACAAACTTTCCGTAATTCGGAACTTTCTGGATAACGGGTTTCTGGATAACGGATCCCATACCTTTATATATATATATATATATATATATATATATATATATATATATTAGTTTGCTCCAAATGATCCAGGATAACTCTGTAATTTGGGACTCATGCAATGACTGTACTATTTTTAAATCCAATATAATATATAAATATTCCATGCAATTTCATAAGCTCTGCACACCACATCAACAGGAATCTAATTTTTATGTATTTATTTTGTATTTCTGTATTGCCCTCTGTCCTGTTAAAGCATTTTTTAAATGCGCAATGTCACATATAAATTAATTTAAAAAAATTTAAATATACATGCATGCTGTACATGAAATAAATCCATGATACAGTTCCCTGCTATGTCAGATCTGATGTACTCCTGTATATGAAAAGTAATTGCCTTTTCTCATCAATTGGTCATATAATGCATCCATGCTGAAATTCTCAGTCCTTGAACCCTATCAGACTGCCCTATAACTTCTATAACTAGAGTCTGAATTTCCTGAATTTCCTGCTCATGGGCAAAGAGCCGTTATATCTAGGGATCATGCAGTAGCATAAAAGCATCATTAAAATGTCCTAAATACATGCTGTAGGGCTGTACGTGTGGGGCAAGGGAATATGAGAGAAAATCCTATATATTATACTCCCATACATGAAAACCCACAACAAATCCCAATTTTCTCCTATACAAATGATTAAAAGAATCTCCAGTTGTCCCTTCCCTGTCTCAACTGTAGGGCAAACACACATGCTACATTATCCTATCTCTGTGGGTTGTGGGAGTTGTAGTTCACCAAGCTGGAGGGATGTAAGATTGTTATTTCTATATTCAAAATGACAAAACAGAAACCTTTCTAGAGAGATAAGTATATTAGCTTTGCATATATATTAATTGAGAATGAACACGCTGCACCCCAAACCTACACCAAGTTTGTATTTATATAACAGCCCCTTGGTTGCTATCATGTTGTGCATAGTGGGAATTGTGCAGGCGTTGCCATACTGATTCTTGCTGGGATGCTTCTTTTTGCAGAGAGTATAGAGGGGAAGGCTCAGTTACCTGTTGTCAGAGGTCTGGCAGTTGCTTTGTCTCAGCCTGACTGGCTGTCACCTCCTTGTCCGGGCAGCACAATATTCAGAGTGTGTCCCTGTGCTGCTCTGTGCTGCTTTATGCTGCTGCCTCCCCTATTTATACCTCCCCTGGTCCAATTATAGAGATGCCTGTGATGCAGTTAGGGATATGTCTTCGCTTTTTTTAAACACCTCTTTGATGTCAGAAATGCAGCATTTCAGGGGGACTCTTAACCCCCTCAGCCCAACTGACGTAAGATTTGCGCTCTGAGATCAAAATAGATAGGGGTGTTATTCTAAAGTTTTCGCGTTATACTGTGCGAGTAATAAGGGAATATGTATTTATTTTTTTTGCATTTGCTTCACCTCTGAGGAGCATCAAGTACTGAAAACATATCAAATTCACTAGCCATGTGCAGTGTCATGTCTGGATAGGGTTAGGGTTAGTATGCTATGATGGAAGTTGTTTAAACTTTAATAATGGGAGTGTTGCATACTTGCACTTTTGCATCCTGCCCGGCACTTAGGGGCAGATTTACTCGAGGGAGAAGTGGCTAACTCTAGCGTCAATTCGCTAGCATTAGCGCCTGCAGGGACAAAGCCAATTTACTAACGAATGCAGGCGTCACTTCGCTAGTGAAAGAGATAGGCACTAGCGGTCATTTGCACTCTATCCTCAGGCGACAATTCGCTCTGGCAAATGGACGTTACTCTGCAAATTCAATGAAATGTGGATTTTACTGAACGTTACCTTTTTTGCCAGACTTGCGTTCACCAGCTGAGACCACTGGAGTGTATAGATCTTCCTCATTCTTCTGTTACTTACATCATATTTTTTAGTGGAAAAAGCTTTTAAGTCCAAAAAACGCTGGGCTTGCGTCTTTTCCTTTTTTCAGAGTGATAGGCTGCAAAAGTCCTTAAAAATTTTTCTGGGTAACCGGGTTCCCCCATACATTTTCTAACATATGGAACATAAACTATACAGTGGGCTCATGTGTAGGGCAATATAACAACTCTATTGTCTTTATTAAGGTTCCCTGGACTTGTGTAGGCACAATTTCAATTGCTCGCATTTCCAAACGTTGCCAGTGTGTGGCACCCACGATGAAACTCTGCATTCCAGTGAATTAGCATTGTCTGAGCTAATTTTCGCCTGGCGAAGTGTCGGGATGTCTGCAAATCAGTCGCTGGTGAGTTTTCGCCCTTGAGTAAATCTGCCCCTTAGTGAATGCAGTGCAAAGACTAAGGGGTATATTTATCAAAAAGTGAAGTTTGAAATCGCCACAATCCTCTAGAGTGAAATTCCGCCACTCTCCATTCATTTCTATGGGATTTTCAAAAGAATATTTATCAATGGGTGAAAGTGAAAGCCTTTCAAAAGCCCATAGAAATGAATGAAGAGTGGTGGAATTTTACTCTTGAGGACTGTGGCGATCTCTAACTTCACTCTTTGATAAATATACCCAAATGGCTTCTTCTGTGAATATAGTATTACCTGCCTGCCTACAGCAGCATTGTATTAATGAGGGGTGGCCTTGTACTCTCTGAACTATTCCCCTCCCAAACCCCGCAGGGAAAGATAAGTACTTGGGGGAGGGGCATCCGTTGCATTTGTGGGCAACACTTGCTATAGGTGGGAGCTGGTCGGACTAATCAGACCAACTGATCTCAGCATCAAGTTAGACCAGAAATCTCAGAGGTTCATGGGCCCTAAAACCAGTTTGATCGATAGTTTGTTCGATTTTTATGGATTGTTCACATTTCAAATTATTGAAAAAGGGAAATCAATGTTTTGACCTTTGTCTCAAGTCCCTTGATAACATTGGTTAATTGGTACTGCTCTATCCCCAGCCTTGGGTTTGTAGAAAGGCCACAAAGACATGCGTCAAGGCACTGTGGGCCACTTGCATACTGGGAGAAATCCCAGAGGAGTGACAGGTGTAATCAGATTTAGTGTGCCACCATCTGCCACCCAAACATCCCCAGACACTGTACCTCTCCTGCCATCCTGTCCCCCAATCCCCAGCAAAAGTTTATTTGCCTATATTTTTTGATGGGATTGGGCCAGTACTTAGTGTGGGCCAGTAGGTGATGATGTCTCTTTGCCTGTTTAGGTGCATAGTGTATTCGGCAAAGAATTTAACTTGATGGATGATTTTGTAACCCTTATCTACACTAACCAGTAACATTAATACAATAGAGCAGACCCCATGGCCTTGGGGGGGGGAGCCTGGACCACAGGGTCTGCTCTACTGTAGTCTCCCTCACCGATGCAATACAATTTTACGCCCCATAATAATCTTAGTTGGGGTGAGGAGAACCTACAATAAAAGGTTTATGAAGGCCATTGAAACCAATGGAGCAGCTGGGCATACTGCTGGATGTAAGAAACTTTTTTGAGAGCATTGAATCCAATAATTAATTTTTTTCTTATAGCTCATGTAATATATGCACTTTAAGGGTTATGGCACAGGAGACTGGAAGATTGCTGCTGCTCCATTGAAGCTAGAGGCTTAAGCCGGGCAATAGTGCTCCCTACAATAGCTATCCAGCCCCCCTCAACCTGTACCTTGAAGGTAAACACAGTAGGTGAGGGGGGGTAGCTAATGGAAGGCTGCCTTAGGGTGGCAAGGGGTATAGAATTGCCCCTGAAACCTCTAAATAGTAACTTCCTTCAAACAAATGCAATGAATGCATGGAATCACAATATTGTTTAGTAGGGTCCATTTATTTAGGAAGTTGGTGTGGAAATAAAAAAAGGGGTGGAAGAAGGCATAAGGGCAGAGAGAGGGAAGAAAGGAACAGGAGGTGGACAGGTGTGTGTATAGGTATGTATTACTGCTATCGTTTATATAGCGCTACTAGTGTTCACTGCTATACTGAGCCCTCGTTAGTAATTTTAATATTTTTTTTTCTCTCGTCTCTGTTTTTTATATATACAGGGCCTTTGTCAAGTACAAGTAATTTGCCTGGGTCCCACCCCATGAACAAAAATGTGTTGTAGCAAAATGTTTAGCCATGCCCCTTGTATATGCTGCACAAATGTCAACTAGCAGGGTTTTTTCAACATAAGCTACTATAATAGCAATCATTTTACCTATAGTCATGAATGTAACTAAAGGGAAAACAGACCCTGCAACTGCGGGGCACCCAGGAACTATAAGGGGGCCAGTGGAACTGGTACTGATTAGCAGCTACAATATATGTTCATGGAAAATGTCTTGTTTCCTGAGTTTAGGGGCCCATTGATCTTGTTGTGGGGCCCAATATAACTAATCATTCCCCTGCTGAAAAGTTCATGTCGGAGATTCTCATATACTGTCAATCAGCAAGTGAACCCCAATATAAGCAGTTGCTGTTACTCTATAATAAGAAGGCATATAAATACTTCAGTTAAGTAATGTGCTAAGAAGTCAGTAAGTTCATTGAGGGTCAGGGGGATTTACCTTAAGTTTATAAATTTATTGGTGTTTTCCTGTGTTACATACTGTAAGTTCTGCGAGTTACATGCACTTTTATGTAAGTTTGTATTTCTACGTAATCTATGCAAGTAACTAAGTTTTCACTACCCCCCCATACCTAGTCCCCCTTGTACCCCGCTGAATGCAGCCCTGTATATAAATATCATTTTTGGATTTTGTCATGCACATAAAGACATAAGCATCAATTCATTTTTTGGGTTTAGATCCTCTTTACACCAGTCGTGCACATAAAATTCAGATGGGTTCAAGGCTACATGCAAATTTATGCTGTACGTTTGCATCCAAACAAACTCCTTAAACTTCTACATTGTTGCCCTGAGCATAAGTTCATTCATTATGAAAATTGTAAACTGCACCAATTGAAGTGAAGGAACTCTGGTGCCACCACCACCCTGACCTTGGCAATAATACCCACAGTGAGCTCCGTCAATAGGCCCAATAGACTCACACCCAAAGAATTGCAACCTAATGCTATTTTAACACCAGGACTCACTCTTTCCCCAACTATATGCCCTCAATTCATAGGACGCAGTTGCAGTGGATTCAACACAGCGACAGTGGAATTGTGGGTAAAAACATGGTGGTTTGCATATGAAAATGTACTTTGCAAACTTCACTTCGGTAGGTGACCCTTTTTTAGTATATTATAGAAATGCTAATTCTAAGCAACTTTTTTTTATATTTTTTCAATCATTTGCCATCTTTCTTTTCAGCTGAAATGGGGGTCACTGACCCCATCTAAAAACAGATGCTCTGTAAGGTTATAAATGTATAGTTATTGCTTTTTATTACTCATCTTTCTTTTTTATTCAGGGCTCTCCTATTCATATTTTAGTCTCTTATTCAAATTAATGAACAACTCCTTTAAGGCTTGCAGGGCAGCTGTCCCTTGTGCTGAAATCAGTTATTTGTATAAAGGGTGTGATATGTGCAAGGGAGTGAGTATCCAAATGCAGTCTCATAGAACACGTGCTTTTGTTTGATTTATTTATAGTCCTGTTACTCTGTGTGTATCTATGGGATGTATAGTTTACCTACAATAGGTTGAAATGTTCATATTCTTTTTAGAAATGAGAGGGAGTTAAAAAGAACCAAACTGGGGCACTAGCCTATGCCCGTAATAGATATGACTAACACTGCCAACAGATAATCCCAGTTATGATCAGCCTACACACGTATTGGACTAATCAGAACATTTTATAGATCCGGTGATTTGGCAGACAGGCTAAATGACCAATGAACTGTAGCGCCTAACATCCCAGCTGAAGGCAGCCATATCTGAAGTCCAATAAACTGCAGCATACTCGATTCTTGATTCAAATCTGTGTCATTTTGTTTTTATTTGGCTCACCAAAGTAGATCAGTGAAGCAACGTTTCGGGACAAGCAGGGCCCTTTATCAAGCCATATCTGGCATATAAATTACATTTTATGTATTGAAAATACAGATTACATACAAAAAAACTAAACAAAATGAGATCTTATTTTTGGGAAACTTTCAGTGAGAAGGAGGAGAGCACTCAAATGCAGATTAACTGCTTGTGGTTTATATTTATTTAAACTGATGTACACGACATGTTTCGGTCCGTAAATGCCCTTTCTCAAGAGTAACAAACACAGATACACAGTGAACACTGTATCTGTGTTTGTTAGAGCTGACTTGTCAGATATACAGATAGAAACAATAGAATTCTACCTGTATCTGACGATTCAGCACTAACAGTGGCTGATGTTCGGGTGCCTTCAATGACGCCAATCAAAATCGACGAACCAACCAATGTCCAAGTATTCTGTCGATACTGGTCGTCTCGTCTCCCGCCATGCATACACCAAATATCGTTGGAAATGTACAATATTATTTGTGTGTCGATGACCACCAAATATGCTGGCTGATCCACTAATCTCTTCAGATAAGAAAAATTATTTACTAACTACCCAATGCCCAAACTCAAATCCATACTATTATAATTTGGGGATATGGGTGTTCATGGATTTTTTATGCTTAAGACCAAGTATCTTGCGTATCTTGACAGCGCTATATAAATAAATGATGATGATGATGATGATCTTGCAAACATCTTCCCTTAATGTAAGTGCAAATAACACAAAAAAATAACAAACAAGGCAAATTTTTATTTCCTCAAATGCCCAATGGCAAGAATCATATGAAAAGCTCTTGTACAGTGTTTTTATGCCATTACAATTTATATCAAGACAATTTGTGGCATTTGCAGGGGCGTAACTACAGAGGAAGCAGATCCTGCAGCTGCAGGGGGGCCCAGGAGATACAGGGGGCCCCCAAGAGGCTGCTACATCCCCTCCAAGGGCCCCCTCCCTTCCAAGGGTCACCTTCTCCAGCAGCAAATTCCCCTCTGCCCTCTACCACATCAGTTCTTTATGCGGCTGGAGGGTGAGGTGTATGGAGCAGGTCTGGACCAGCCAGGCCCATGAGAGTTAGGGCCTGCCAGGTTTTTTCCAGGTGTCCCATTGGCCCAATTGGATGCTGAGTTAAGGCTGTACTTCCTGTGCACCCTCTACCCTGACGTGCCAAGCAGTAGATGTAAATAGTGCTTTCTGCCCTGTTCTAATAGCAGACCTGTAAATTGTTCACTGCCCTCTAGCTGTTTAGGCAGTTACAAGTATGGGTGCCCAACTAGCTGGTATTTTACTAACTCTAGCTGACTCTAGTGAGGACAAAGTTATTAATAAGCAACAACAATAACAGAAAAGGTGGCAAATCTACCTCCAGAAGCAGTGGGCTAATAAACTTAACTCATCTCAAGTCTCTCCCAAAATTAGAGTAAGGCCAATGGCACAAGTAAGTGTTTCTACAAGGGCATATTGCAGGTCCAGCGCAGCCTCTGGCTCCACAAACATCAATATTTTCAGATCTTTAACATACACATAAAAAGCAAAATCTACCAAATTCCACCCAAAACCCCAGCCAACAAATAATGAATTCACTCTACATTTTTTAAAAGTAATAACAGTGCTATATTCATCTTCTAGTGACCTCACACGAAAGCCCTTCAGTGCTTGGGAGACTATGAGGTTGTGAGGTTTGAAATTAATTGCAGGGACGCTACGACTTGTACTTGGCATTCTTGACAGAAGCATGAAAATGGAATGCATTATGGTTTTTCAGCTATTTTTTTCTTCCACTCATTCCTTTTATTTTCTCAGTGGAACCTCATTTGCCCCCACCACAAGGCACTGAGCTCTCCATATTGTGTCTTCTTCCACCCCTGCCCACAGGTTCAGGTGACCTAACCCCTCTCTGCCCTTATGTTGCTAGGGATATGGAGAAAAGTTTATAAAGTTGATTTAGTTTTCTACTAGTGCTTACAATGTTCTATGCGAATGCAATGCATATAATGGCTAAATATATACTGCTCTTTTGGAATTTGTTGAATGTGTCAGTGGCTTTGTTAGTATTACACTACCAGCTTCTACTAGCAAGGTGTGTAAGAGATTACACAATGTATCCTAATCATTGCATGGTAATGGATACTGGATATTTAGAGATGCTAGAGGGCAGTGGGGCACACATTAAAATCAGTAATATACCTTATAACACACAAATACAGACTGGAATCAGATGAAACAGAAACTGGGTGAAATCAGTAAGTGAATCCATTAGTAAAAATATTGTTATTTGTCCCATGGTGCCTTGTTACATTAAAATGCTCATTTAACAAAAATGCCTCAAAGTGCTCTGTTTATGCACATTGCCCCAATTGCACATCAATGTGCTGGATACACAAATGATTTGTGCCTGGTGTTATAATGGGCATAATTCTGCAATGACTTCTTTGTACCTAACTCTGTATCTAGAAATGATAAATAAGTGCATGTAAAGGCAAAACAATAAAATATTTACTTTGTTTAATGAAAAAGAAACCGCTCTCCAATATACTTTAATTAAAAAATGTGTACAGTTTTTATAAGAAACCTGACTGTATGCAGTGAAATTGTCCCTTCATTTACTGCTGTGGATAGGAATTGTCAGACGGCCCCTAACTGCTGTGCAGGGAAACAATCATACTTATGAACAGCAGGGGGAGCCCTCGCCTTACTTCCCAGCCATGCAGAACTCAAGCAGCTTTGTTTGTTTCCCTGTAGAAAAACATCCCCCTTTACTGTTTCCAACTCCAGCTGCAGGAACAAAGATCATGGAGCCAGATTTAAACAGATAAACTGGGATTCTATTTGTGGGATTATTTTGCTGCAGCCACTGGTTCTGCGGAGTTGGAGAAAGTTTTTGTTAAACAATACAAAAACTATAAAATCCACGTTAGATTACATGACAACACAGGGCCCAGTGCAGTCTGTATATTCTGATTATTAATCAGTCTTGCTGTATCGGCTTCCGGCAGATATTATTTGACTTGTGCTGTTTTGATAATTTATGATGATCCCTAAGCAGCCCAGACCACACTGAGCATGTGCACAGTCTTAGTCTTGCAAAGTTGTTTAGCAAAGTTACAAGATGGTGACCCCCTGTGGCCAACTTTGGAAGCATAAATCATTTGTTTGATTAGACTTGTGGTGCAGTAAGTTCATGTTTATGTTTAGTATACGAAATACAGCATTTCTAGCCTTATTCTATTTTAGACTTTACTTCCCCTTTAAGGAAATGCCAAGGAAATGTGAGTAGCTTCATGTGTAACAGTCCTATCATGTAATTGCATAAAAATCTTCCTTTGGCATTTTCAGTAGAAATGCACCAAATCCAGTATTCAGTTTGGTATTTGGCCAGGATTCTGCCATATTCAACAGGATTTGGATTCAGGCAAATCGAAGTGCCAGGCCAAACTGAATCTGAATTCTAAAAATCACGTGACACAAACAAGTAGCAGGAGCGGTTCTCTTTACCATTTCCTTTCCCTAATTTGCATTTGCATATTCAGATTCAGTATTCACCAAATCTTTCATGAAATATTCCCTAATTTTCAAGCAATTACACAAAAGGCTGTTTTATATGCGACCAATGTCTCCTAGATGTCAGAACTTCTTGAGACAAAAGTGCTGGCAGGTCTCTATCAGCACACTACAGCTAACACTAGTTTGAAAGAATTATCTGTATCATCTTTGTATCAACTTTGCCTTTATACTATGTGTTACTATAGTAACTATAGTTCTATAGCATAACGATGGGGAACAGTGGTGTAACTAGATATTGCAGGGCACCCCAGCAAATTAATTCTAGGGCCCCTACAATATCCACAGGTTGTACTTTTTTACCAATATATGTTGAATTGCTTATTATTTAGGGCTTTACTGGGCTCCCCTGCATCCACAGGGTCTGCTTCTTCTTCCCTGATAGAGAGGTACAGCAGACACCTCCTTTGCATTAGGGTTTCTAAGAGTCATTTACATATGCAGCCGCTGGTGCAGGTACAATGATGATGATGAATACAATGATGAATAAAATGAATGCAATACAGAGCATACTGTAGATTAAGGTAATTCATTGCTGTGTGATGGGGAAAAAATGTTGATTTGTGCCCCAAACTGTACTTTTAAATGACATTTAGGGGGAAATTTACTAAAGGACGAAGTGGCTAACGCTTGCGAAAATTCGCCAGCGTGACGTCATTTCGGCACTTCGCCTGGCATAAATTCACTGCAGTAGCTGGCATAAATTCACTGGCGTAATTTCGCCCTCTAACGCCAGGCAAATCTTCGGTAGTGTTACTACGCAAATTCACTAAGTTTTTGATATTACTGAACGTTACCTCTATCGCCAGACTTACCTTCGCCAACTCAGACCAGGCGAAGTGCAATAGACTAGATAGGACTTCCTGAAAAAATAGTTGAACATTTTTCTAAGTCCCAACAAACGCTGGCGTTTTTTCCTATTTAAAGGGTGATAGACTGGAAAAAGATCGTAAATTTTTTTTTGGGGTACCCTCATCCCCCCCTACATTTGCTAACATATGGCACCTAAACTATACTGTGGGCACATGCGTAGGGCATTATAACAACTTTATATAATTTTATTAAGGTTTCCTGGCCTTGTGTAGTGTAATGTATTTGCTGCAGCATACACGGCCATTGTACTTTAACTGCACGCTGTATGCAAATTTGCCATCGTAATTTCGCTGGCGTAATTTCACCAGCGTTCATTACCCTGTCCGCAACTAGGGATGTAGCGAACTGTTCTGCTGCGAACTAGTTCGCGCGAACTTCGACCGTTCGCGTCCGCCGAATGTTCGCGAACGTTTGGGAACGTTCGCATTTTGAGTTCGCGTTCGATTCGAATACAAGTCGTTCGACCATTCGACCATTCGAATTCCTTCGACCGCTAAAAATCGAACGATTTCCATTCGTTCGAACGATTGTAAGCATTCGATCGAATGAAAAGCATTCGATCGAATGGCTTCGATCGTTCGATTCGAATGAAAATCCTTCGATCGAATGATTAAAATCCTTCGATCGTTCGAATCGAACGATTTTAGCGGGTGTTCGAAGTTCGCGAACTGTCCGCGAACGTTCGCATTTTTTGCCGGTGTTCGCGAACGGCGTTCGCGAACACCAAATCGGCAGTTCGCTACATCCCTATCCGCAACTTCGGATCTTCGTAAATTAGCGTTGTCCTGGCGAATTTACACCTGGCGAGGTGTTGCGATGTGGGTGAAGCCAGCGCTGGCGAATTTTTGCCAGTTAGTGAATTTGCCCCTTAGAAGGTTATTTACTAAAATCCAAACATTTCTCACTATTGCTCACTATTTTCTTAAAACCACTTCGACCAAACTCCAGTGCACAAACTCAGATTTGTTTTGATTATGGCAATCTGCCATTGACTTCTACATGACCGTGGCAGGTTTGAGATAAGGTACTTTTTTATTTGGACTTTTAGCAGCCTGAAAAAATTGTGTTTTCCTCTTTAAAACTCCAAACACAAAAAATCAGACTTGAATAAATAACCACCTTACTGTCTCCTGTTGAACATGTCAAACATGAGTCTGTTTTGCAGCAGTCCCCCTATCTATACACAGTGCACTCTATGCCACATAGTTATTGTTGGGTGGGTTAGGCTTGCAGGGTAATGAATACCTGTGACTAGCTGCGAATTTCCTCATTTTGCCACCTGCGAACTGTTTAGTGAAACTGGTGCGAAAATTCGCAGACGAAGAATTTGGTCGCAACAAAAAAGTTGCTGGTGTAAAAATTGTTGCGCGTCAAAATAATTTTGTCGCTCATTGACTTTCCTGCATTTGGACAAAAAAGTTGCATGTGTAAAAATTTTGCCCGAATAAAAGTTGTTGCGCGTCAAAATTATTTTGACACCCAATGACTTTAATGCATTTAGACAAAAAAAGGCACGCATGTAAAAATGTCGCTTGTGTAAAATTGTAGTGCGTCAAAATAATTTTGATGCCAATTGACTTCAATGCGTTTCGCAATTTTTTTCAGAGTTTCGCAAATTTTTTGGCGAAGTGAAACGGGACAGATTCACCCATCACTACCTGTGACTGCTTCAATGAAAATGTGCCTGAACCCTCTTATCTCTCTAAACCATGTCTTCAGTCTACTGATGTCAGTTAGCTGAATGATCTGGCAATGCAACATGTGTGACATCATTGAGTTATCACTGAGCTTCGCCATGTTCCATCACTAATATTGATCAGCTTCTATAAAATGAGTCTAAAAATACTGATGAAAGATGCAAGAGCTGTGAAGCCTCTCTGCCTCACCTGGGGAGAAGCCTGTATGAAATCAGTGATATTAATATCTAATGAATTCAAACAACAATTGTTGGTCTAGAATCTGAGTTTCATAGAAACTGATTTCTGAAAATATTTTCCTTCTGCAGTGTTTACTTTTTTTTTGCAACCACTTTGCACTGAACCCATTATATTTCTTCTGCCATGTCAATATTTAATTCTAACAAACATGACCAATATCCCTCTCTGTAATAGACTTGTAATATTTCCACCAGGACCAGGATGATCTGTTATAGTAAATAAACCCAACTCTACCACTAAATAAACAAATTAATAAATCCGTTTGTATCCTTCTGACAGCCAGCACATTCTAATTTAGTCTGGGCACCCGGCCCCTTGGCGTGGCTTGTGGAAATGTTCTGCGTACCAAGTCAATGTTCTTTTGGCTTGGAGGCTATGGAACGTTTAATAAACTGCAGTAACACTAGAGGGACTCGGAGTCAGATATTTTTCAAAATGAGAAATATATTCACTATCTTTCTAATTTAGTGC
Organism: Xenopus laevis; assembly: GCF_017654675.1. Taxonomy (NCBI): domain Eukaryota; kingdom Metazoa; phylum Chordata; class Amphibia; order Anura; family Pipidae; genus Xenopus; species Xenopus laevis. The sequence continues at coordinate 111,271,069 of NC_054378.1, read as the reverse complement.
CAGGATTATATTATATATAATTATATTATATATGACAAATTATAATTTAAAATGACACTATTATCCACCAAAAGTATATAAGTATAAATTACATTTTAGGATAATATATATATATATATATATATATATATATATATATATATATATATATATATATATATATATTTATATAGATATATGTGTGTGTGTGTTCTTGTGTGTAATGTTTTTCTGCCTTTGTTTTATTCTTCTTGTGCTTTTGTTTGTGAATAACAAGAATGACTGAAAACTGACTGGATGTTTAAGGTGAGACTGAGCTAGGAGCAGTTGATTGATACAGTGGATATCTGTTAGGAAAATGTCTATACATTTTTTAGAATATTGAAATACATTGGTTTTGGCCCTTTACGGCTCTTAATAACGATTGCAGGCAAAACCAAACACTTGTACTTTAAAGATAACTTTTCTGGGCTGCTCTTTGCCTTCTAAATATTTATATTTTAAGGGGAGCACGACAGAAATGCATTATGGGGAGGATTTCCTGTGTATAATATATGTACACAAAGCTTTTCAAATCAAAAGCAATGGCAAGAACTTACCTACACACTTACTGAGGCTCTAAACTCGAGTGACGAGTGAATCTTCCCCACCTAACAGCACAGATTAAGAAGGTAATAAATATGCTGTCACTTTTGATACTGAGAGCTGTCAGTAATGTTCCATGTCAGACAGACAGCAGGACTTATGGATAGTGGGTCAATGGGGATGTTCTGAGCAACAAATTTGCCAACAAGCTTTTCTCTATCTTAACTATAAGATATTTTTGCTTAAACAGCCCAGACATTCTGTGGGGTGGGGGATTAAGACACACAACAAATCAGATTCAATTTTCCAAGCTTTCTTTTCCCATGGAGAAGTCTTTGCATTCATGGTGTGGTCCCATCCAAGGATTAGATTGCATGGGGTTGTTTATGTGCAACAATCTTCACATATTACAGGGCAAATCATCTTAATAGAAAACGCTTTCAGCATCCAGCTCAGTGATTGCCAACCATTCTGTTTCATAATGGCGAGACGATAAACTCCCCAGATTGAAACGGCATGAACTAGGGTTCCTATTTATACACAGTCCAATGGGCAGCAATAGTGCAAGGGTCGTCTCACACCATCACAGTACTGAAAAGAAAGAGCGTGTGGGGCAGCATCGGTTTACTGAAAACAAATATCTTATATAGTGATGTACTCCAGCCTAATACACTCTCAAATGTCTATTAAATATACACCTAACCCCTTAGAATAACCATCACAGCTCAAACTTGTTCAGCATGATATTCATACAGTATATTGAAATGTTGGGGCCTTAGTTAGTGAATTTGGCCAGTGCATATGTATCTATACTGTAATTGGAAACATTAAAATTAATCTATAAAAAATGACATAGGAATAATAAAAAAGGGGCATTTAGGATGTTAGTGTACCTTTAATGCTGACAACGAATACTTATTTCTGGTACAGATCTTCTCTTTGTTTCTTGAACACTCTGCCAAATTTGTGTGATTTATTCAAATAATGGTCTTATTACAATGGAGACTCATGATTCATGCCGTGCCTTAACAGCGGCAGCGTTTGAGACAGAGAATTCCCATTAAACCAAATTAGCATGGCTCAAGGGTTGGGCCTGAGGTCCTCGAGGGGATTAGTACAATGACAGGCTGGGTGCATCTATCCTCCGTCTTTTCCCTTCCTTATTAAAGAAGATGATCCAATGAATTCCAACACAACGGTGAATAACAGTGGAATAATAATTCAGCAATGAGGATCGGTGCACAGAAAGGCGCTCATTACCTGAACACACAAGAGCATGTATGAGCCGTGTGTATGCAAATCGACATGGGGGAATCACTGGCACACATACATTTCATTTATTATTGGGTGACCCCCTCTGATTGGATAACTGAGCAACACAAGTAAACAGATGTTAATCATCTAAGACTTGAAGGGATATTGATCAAGCAAAACAAACTGCTATTACATTAAATTAGAGGTGATAAATACTCATGCTAAAGCTCATAATCCCAGATGAATATATATATATATAGCTAGGGGGCCACATTGAATTGAAAATTCATTCTGTAATTGAGAGTATTCCTTAAGAATGCATGCACATCCCTGACAACAGACAAACTGCTTCTAAAAAAAAAAATTCCCTAGGGCTACAATGTTTCCACTCCAAATACCCGAACGAAAGTGAGTGTAGCACGTGGCCATCATTGGGGGTGCCTGAGGGAGTCTTGTCAGTGGCCTGGTACCATAGGGGACCCCAAACAAATGCATACTTCCCAATAGCTCAGGTTTGCCAACCATGAAAAGGGGCTTACAAGGGTATGGACAAAACCTGGGGTGGAACTGGCACTTGTTTGGTTTTAATGGGGCATGGCATTACACATTTAGAATTGGGTAAAAGTAAATAACCTTTTTTTTTAAATAAAATTAGGATGCACCGAATCCACTTTTTGGGATTCGGCCGAATCCCCGAATCCTTTGTAAAAAATTCGGCCGAATACCGAACCGAATCCAAATCCTAATTTGAATATGCATATTAGGGGCGGGAAAGGAAAAAGTGTGAACATTTTTTCACTTCCTTGTTTTGTGATGAAAAGGCACGTGATTTCCCTCCCTGTCCCTAATTTACATATGCAAATTAGGATTTGGATACGGTTTGGCACGAGACATGGGTTTGGCTGAATCCGAATCCTGCTGAAAAAGGCTAAATCCTATCCGAATCCCAAACTGAATCCTGGATTCGGTGCAACCCTAAATAAAATTGGTCCTTAGTCTACTTAATCGGCATGTCCTGGTTAATAACTCATGGCCCCTGATGAGGGGGAGGGGTTCATAAGTAGGATGAGGCCCCATGAGTTCTGATGGCCAGTCTACAAACCTCAGAACCTACTAGGGCAGCTTAGGGGCTCAGTTGTGTGTATTGTTGATTGGGTTTGCTTCCAACCAGGGCCTAATCTTTATTTGCTTTCTCAATGTTATGTGTGCTTCCTCCCACAGTCTAAATACATACTGCTGGGTTCATTGGCTCCTGATGGAACTGGCTGCAATGTTTGTGGCTGCAATGAGGGAATTACATTTTAAATTTCAAAGATGAGGAGAGCACTCATAGATAGCAATTTATGCTGTGATGTATTTATTCAGGCTTTACACGACATGTTTCGGATCCATGTTGATCCTTTATCAAGTGTGCATGTGAATTACATTTTCTCTCCACTGCGGTAGGGACTGATGTGAGTGATTAAATTGTCTATAAAATACTATATAATGTGCCCCCACTATGCGGATAAAGTGATACAACAGCGATGCTGGGAACAGTGCAGTTCCGAAACCTGGATAGGGGTTCAAATTCTAAATACAGGGCCTGAAACCATGTCTAAAATTATTTTACTTGGTTCCCTTGTAAAGTAGTTGGGTAGAGTTGTAGGCAAATATATGATCTGCAAATTAACCTAAATAGATGCAAATATCTTCAGTCTTGTGTTGACTAAACTTTCTGGCAGAGAAATCAAGCTGTAGAATTATGGGTTATTTACATTTCTAATGCCTTTGGCCACAGGGGAAATCTCAAACACGCCGTGCTTGTGTTAGTGCCACTTGTATCTTCTCCCAGAAACCTCAACTGTGTGTTTATATAGAGATGGGGGGAGTGGTAATATTGTATACTTTGGCAGCTCTTTAGAGGTTGTAGAGCCTGGGATAGAACAATGTTTGAGAGGCCCCATTATTGATACAAGCCAACTCTGTCAAACCTAGTAGTGGTTGGCCGGTGCTGAGAGGTTTAGAGAAAGGGTTATTAGATGATTTTCACCTATTTTTTTTGTGCTATCACATACCACATCTAAATTCAAATTATCCTGATGTTAGCTGCACATAAAATACCAGGTTACGTGTGTCCTAGGGAGCTCTTTGCACTTCCGTATAGTTGCCCTTGGAGCTGATCAGTCCTTCTTCCTCCTATTCCAAAGTTGGTGAAGGTTTTTGAAAACACTTAAACCTAAATATATACAGCACCGGAACGATAAGGAAAGTCTCGTTTAAAGGGAAACTCACATCAGAGCCCTTTTTTTTCCTAACACAGAGTGCTTTAAAAAAAAAAAATACTACACCATATTTTCTGTTTCTTACTTTCTCAGTTTGCTTTAGGCGCTGGTCCAAAAAAAAAAAACACGTTTTTTATGTGACATTTTTTATGCAGCTGGGAGCAGTGTCGGACTGGCCCACCGGGATACCAGGAAAACTCCTGGTGGGCCAAGGTGTCAGTGGGCCAGGTCCGGACTGAGAATTGAAATAGGCCCTGGCATTTCAAGTACATAGAGGCCCGATCAGGCACCACCAGCCCACTGAATACTGACTTTCTATAGCACCTTATAGTAGCCCCTCTGGCATTTGACAGAACCCACAGATTGCCATTCCGGGCCTGCAGTGGGCCCTCATGCTGCTAAACTTTTGGCCAATTTCATGGCCATTCCCCTTTTCTATGAGAACAAAGAGGCTAAATAGATGGAATAATTGATTATAGTATGTAAAGAAAACAGACCAGGAGAATAGAGGTTGATTGAGGAGATGAAGAATAATAGTACTGAGAGTGGCCCCTGGTCTAAGGTTTTTGGGTGGGCCCTGGTCTAAGGTTTTTGGGTGGGCCCCTGATGTCCCAGTCCGACACTGGCTGGGAGTCTGAAAAGGAACGGCAAGAGAGAGCTACTTTGAAGGACTAGTGTTGTCATCATATTATTTTATTATTATTTTATGGTTCCATAATCAAGCATGGCTGCCCCTATAAATGCATCAGGAGAATCTACGGCTGGTGAATGGAACAAAGCTGGAATTCTTTTTAGGAAAAAAATCATGGTGCTTGCACTCAAAAGTGCCCTTTGCTCACTGCACTTGCAGTAGTAAATGACCTTGCTCATGAACAGGTTAGTCATTTGGTCGAAACATTCAAGAGCTATACCTGCTTCAAACCTACAATTTGCAAAGCCAAAGCAGTGTGGAAACTACAAACATTTTGCACACTGCATTGGGCTGTGGGTAAATCACTGCAGGCAGCGCTGGGCCAAGCTACATTGGGCCCCACCGAGTGGCAGTAGCGAGACCCAGAGGGTCATGGAACTGTTAAAACTGCCAGCATTTGAAATCCTCCAGGGCCTGAACTAGGGGAGCGCAGGCAGAAGAGGTACGTGCCCAGCACCCCCACACCATTGTGTCTACCCCTAGTTATGGCAATGGCCGCAGGCCACTGTGATATGTTTTACTAATAGAGTGCTGATGTGGTAGTTATAATGTCGTATATCTCTATCCTTGTTACAAGCTAAGAGGGACACAGAACAATAGTGGGACTGCAAAACGGTGTTTGAAACCTGACAGAACTGAAAAGCCACTGCTCTAGTTAGTTTACAATATCATTGATCGCAACATACAATAAATAATAATAATAATAGTCTCTATGATTCATGTGGACATCTGCAAATCTGCTCTTTATCCCAGAGAAAAGCTAGTTCTCCATCCCAACTGTGCTGGAATAACCCCCACTGAGATCTATTGCTCTGCAGTGGCTCAAGTTCCCCCAAATGACTATACCAACTTTAAACACTGGACAACTGTGCCACCTCCACAATCCTTTGCAAAGGCCCTGTGTAGGGTTTCCAGCTCTTTGCCACTTTACACTGTTTCTATGTAGGACACCTAATGATCCATGCCCACAATAAGAGTAACTTCTTCTGCTTGCCCTGATGCAGTGAATGTACACTACTGTAAAGATTTCTATTCTGTGGGTTCCAACTGTTGCTGAACTAGAACTACAGCATTTCCTACACACTTTTCAGATAGTGGCAAAAAGGGGTGATGAGATTTTAAGACATATAGCTATCCCCATAGAGCCTTATGTCCCATATCTAGTTTATCCAGTGGAGCAACTGAAGTCATCTCTAACATGCCCCAAAAGGGAAAACAAATGCCATCCTTACTCAAAAAGGAAACCAAACCTGGTGGTGGCCATACCCATTCTTCTATAGCTAATTTACATTTCATCATGTACCGTTAATTAACTAACATTACACGTTTAGTGCCCAAAGCATTGGGTCATCAGCCTCCGTGTCAAGCTGCAAGTGGGAATTGCTTAAAATATTTCATTCAGCGGCTTGTTTGCTGTAATTACCATTAAACTTCATGCAAAACATCTTCCCCTTCATTTTATTGAAAAGTTTTCCCTATCCGGAATAAATTAGGGAGTCGTGAGTGTATGAATAATTCAAATTTCCATACCTTCCGTCAGTAATAATTACCCCAGCCATATTAGACTTAAAGTGTCTTCATCTCCATCTCACACTTTAAATGTTTTCATGATTAAAAAACAAATGCATGAAATGATGCCTCCTCAGCCGTCATATCTGGTCAGAGTGTGATGGGCCGGATGCATCTCCAGGAAGGGTCTCGGCGGTGTTTACACGAAGGAACCGCTAATAAAGTGGGGAGGGATAAGTATTCTCATTTCCGCAAAGAACCTGTTGAAAACCATTTCTTGGTAATTGCTTTTTCTTGGGAAGCTGATAAGGCGATGAATCACTAATTAACAGGTGCCTCATTTTTAAGTGGTTGTCCCCCACGGCCATAAGAAACAATGACCAACGATATTCATGTAAATAAATTTAGCCCAAATTAGACGCCAATGTCAGTATGACGACAGTGGTGGTACTGTGAAATATATTAGGCAGCAAAATGGTCATCTGTATAGAAAGGCATATGTCTATAAAAGCTGTATTTTTTATACTGGACTTACTGTACCAGCCTGGAGATCAGCCATGATGTAACAGTAATGATCCAGGTGTAGCATTTCTTGCTATTTTGTGTTGAACTTCTCCTTTAGGGCAGAAACACACACTCAGATTCGGGGAGATTGGTCGCCCAGTGACAAATCTCCTCTTCTTCGGGGCGACTATTCTCCCCGAACTGCCTCCCGCTGGCAAGAATGTAAATCATCAGCGGGATGGCAATCAGAGCGCTTCGTTTTCCAAAGTTGCCTCACGAGAAAACTTAGAGTGACTTCAGAAAACGATGAGCTTCCAATTCTAACCGGTGGGAGGCAGTTCGGGGAGAATAGGTGACCCAAAGAAGAGGCGATTTATCTCCGGGTGACTAAATCTCCCCAAATATGAGCATATGTCTCTGCCCTTAGCATAGAACTACATGGCGATTTAGGTCCAATCCGATGCCACGCGACAAAATTCTGGCATCAAGTTGAAGATAAGGTTAGTTGTAGGAATGTAGGATGTAGTCGTAGCGTGCACCCAACACAACACGACTGTCGGATGCAGGCGCTGCTTTCGTATCGTGTCGGATGCATGCTGCAACTTCGTCCGACATTCCTACAACTAACCTTATCTTCGTCGCATCCGACTTGACGCCAGCGTTTCGTTGTGTGGCGTTAGATTGGACCTAAATCGCCCATGTAGTTCGGCCCTTAGGGAACTACACCGGAGATTTTTATCAGATTTTGTGGGTCGGATTTTATCTGATTATGCCATGTAACAGCACAAACTTTTGTCGGATACTACAAAACCTGATGCCCTATTCTAGAATGTAAAGTCGGATCAGATAAGTCGAATGGAGTCTTTTGTTCATGAATTTACATCTGATCTCATTGGAATAATATATTTCAATGAGAAAAAAAAGTCTTTCGGACACCATTCATTTTTATCTTGTCGGATGAAGATGTAGCATGCAGAGTTCACTTCCAACGGTCGTGTTGTGTCAGATTGAAAATTTTACATGTAGTTTATACATCAGATTTTTGTATCAGTCTCATTATATTTTAACCCACGAGACAACAACCAACTTGTAGGATGCATTTTGTCAATCTGACACATCCTACAAAAGTGCCTGTGGAGTTCAGTCTTGAAGGGAAATAGACTGAATTTTTGCAGGTCTTAAAGATTTGGCCGTGTACTTACTGCCTGTCATAGGTAGGGACAGGGTTGATCTGTGCTCACCAACACTGCACTCTGCACTTAGTGCAGGATTTTTCTCGCTGTCTGAGCATTTCTATGCCCCTAAGTGAGAGTCACTGTGAGCCTGACACATCCAACCGCACTGGGAGAAGTCTCCTTACGGAAGCCCTGGCCCGTCTATTTAATATCTCACTGTTGTTTTGAATGTGTGATTTAAATCTCTTGACATCTGCCTAAGGAAATTCAGCTGGGGCACATTTTCCTCCTCAGCTCCTAACCCTATGCACACTTTTGCTGATGCTGTACAAATACTGATGACTTTGCTCCTTCTTGATGCTTAGAACGTCATCTTGACTGCTCAGATCAACTCTGTTGGCACACTGAGAGTGCGAGTCAGCTTTGTACTTTGGTGTAACCCTTGACTTACCCAATAGTGGCAGGGATAGGATCTGGATCTGTCTTCACTGGATCAGGACACAGGAAGAAATGTCCTGGCATTCTCTTTGCCACAAAATACAGGCACACTATTCACTCTGTGGCAACTGTGCTTCATAGACATTGCGTTTGCTGAGCTCTACAAACACCAGTGTAATGGAGACTGGCAGCCCCTTTCTGATTTCAAATCTTGGGACATTGGGCTGTTATCTTGTTTTATCAGTTGGGACCTATACCTGTTATTCTGCAGTGAGAGTTGTTGAGTTATAAGTGTATTCACACTTGTGCACTATACCACGGAGGAAGGGAGTGGGGGGCTCCTGAAACGTTGGTCTTTTTTCCGCACAATAAAAAGTTTGGAGGTACCTTGGGTACACCGCATGCAAAGTATCGCTTCCTCAATTTTTCTTCGTTACTGTTGAGTTATAAGTGGTCATGGATTAATAATATCAGTGGTCAATATTAGGGATGAAGGATAATTCATTATTTTGGGATTCGGGTGAATATTGAATCTGAACCCTAATTTGCATATACAAATTAAGGCAAGTAAGAGTTACAAAGAACTGTAAATGCAGTGTGCAGAAAAAAAGTGCAATTTCTTTGTTTGTGTGATTACCGCACATGGTTTTAAGGATTCAGATTCTGTTTGGTCAGGAATTTGGATTTAGCCAATCCTAAATTTGGTTTATTCCTAGTAGATATACTTACCTATTCAACTTAGCGGTATATATGATCATGTATCCATGTCGTCTCCTCTAAGTGTGGAGAGATTAAATTACAGGGGAATATTGAATGGCCTCCAAACCTTCTAGAATTGTCATCTTCATATGGATTTTATATTTTAAGTCTATCTGAAGTGTCGTAGATTCATTAGTACATCCACTGGCTTTTTGAAACAGGGTACATCCATCCATATAACAGTGATGTAACTCCAATTATACTTATTTAATTCCCATGTTCTCTTACCAGCACTTGTTTCTTCAGTTCTCCGTACTGATCTAATTAGGTCAGCGAAGTTGTTCTAAGTCTCTTGGGCACCAGTAACCTTAACATTGTGTTTGCTTTATCCTTGCTCACTTCTCCGTCTCCCTGGTGGGTTCTGCACAATTTCATAAGTTTAAATATATTTACATTATATATTACAAGGTGAATTTTTCTTAATTCCCTTCACTACAGAGAAATCCCTTTAGTGCAACAAATCTACAAATATTAAAGCAAAAAATTAATCTATAAATATAGACAAGAATGGGAAGCAGAGTGGAGAGAAAAGCAGAGTGAGATCAGTAAGTATGAGGCTCACGTTAGGATCTGGTTACAGTACAAAGGATCCCTCGTGTCCTGCCATACTGTATACATGTTACTGAAACTATCTATAAATAGAATTGTTGGTATTTACTCTTTTTGGTGGACATTTGTAATTACTTGACAATGGCAGCCTATGGAGATCCACTCCCGATATTGAAGAATTAGAACTTGAAGCTTCCAATCAAGTCTGTAAGAGGGTTCTGGGAGTTGCGGAAAAACTATATCTGTGGGGTCTCAGGTTAATTGTCTTTAAAATCTGGACAGAGGTCTGTCTTAATCAACATGGCATCCAGGATGTTGACTGAAGAGTTATTGGTACTTGTTGGTACCTTTCACTGACCCATAGCATGGTTGACCTAGGCATATACATAGTTTACTGGATTTTGTTATGGTTCAACCCTTCCTTTAAGGTGTAAAACTTGCCCCCCATTCCTCCTAGCAAGGGTACAGGTGTGTAAACATATTGCTACATTTACTATCCAGCTATGTATTCGAGAATATCTAGGACATCAAATATGTACTAACTCAAATATTGGAACTGGCTTTCCATCTGTACTTCCAGGAATATCTAGGAGAGAAAATGACATTAATAACTGATCTTCAGTACCAGCCCCCTAGCGTTTTATCTGAGTCTCTCTTGGTGGGGGGGACCCCAAAAGCTTAGGAAGCACTGTTTTAGATTGTCAGCTTCACTGGCCACACAGTTATAATGTAAGGTGAGCATTCATGGTAACTCACGTTGGCTTTTTATCGTATTAATCTTCCTAAACACTCCATCCAGATATTTACGAAAAAGTGAAGTTAGGGATCGCCGCAGTCATTCATTTCTATGACATTCTGAAGGCATATTTATCAAACAGTGAACTTTTACTTTCACCCATTGATCCATAGAAATGAATGTAGAGTGGCTTTTCACTCTAGAGGACTGTGGTGATCCCTAACTTCACTTTTTCATAAATATGCCCCACGATCTACATGGAGGCCTTAGATGGAGCTGATAAATGTTTCATGCTTTGCAGCCCAGATACAGCACATAGCAGATGTCACTTTGAGTTGACTCTTTACTTTATCTCACTGAGCAGGTCAGCACTGCCGAGTCTATCTTGGCCTTTGTTCCATGGGAGATAAGTAGACCAGACAAATTATGTCAGTACTTTGCTATATTGTATTATGTTTTCTGTTACTGAGTGGTCACAGGATCTGCTTGAAAACAACACAAAATTACATTTATATACAGTATATATGTTGCTAGTGTAGAAAACCAGAACTTACCCATGTATAAATATTATAGTAACATTTATGAGAACACAGCAAAATTAATTCTTGGGGATAAAAAAGCTAAGGTAAAGGAATTTATTGAAGGTCTATGATTCTGTAGTTTGGCTTAATAAACAGTTTTGGGCTCCAGAGACAGCAGTCCATATTGAGGCAATATGCATGGACATGGGATTTTGTTTAATATTACTCGGATCCTGGCAATATTGATGGATTGTGTCCTTATTGGTTAGAATCAGGCTACTGAAGGATTTGTGGCAGGCAAAGGGTCAGTTCCAGGATCAGCAACAGTATAAATAAGAAATAGCAGGAATACTTACCAAGGCAGAGTGACCAGCAGTGAGGTTGGTCAATGAAATGGATGACCTAATAAACTGGCAAGATACCATAGGTCCAAACGAAATTAGAGATAACCGCGCACCTTACATACCCTGGTTTCTTCCCTTGGTGCCCAGTGATAGAGGAATCGGCCGCCTCACATACAGGATAAGAAGAGATTTCGCTGGCACACAAGCGTTGGTTCAGCAGGGCAATCCCTTGCTATTTTATTAATGCAATGTGCAATGTGCAATGTTTCGGGGAAACTCCCCTTTGTTTGCTTGCACTGCCATCATCCAATTGTTTATTCAATGATTTTAATCCGAATGTTCAATAAAATTGATTTTACAATTACAGCAGCTTCATATTTCCAGTAACATGGTAAGCCGCTAATGTGCTATTGAGGACCCATACAGCGGCATCATTGCATGTGCCAAACTGGTTTAATCACCTCAGTTTTTGCATTTTGAGTGAGATTAGGGCTTTATACAGACCATTTTAAGACATTCGTATTTTACTTGATACTTTAGTCACCTCATTTTGGGATTGTTTAGTATACTTTTACTGTTGAAATATTAACTTTTGTCTAAGATTCCATTTCTATAGCAAATTAGCCAAGATTTCCTCTGTTTTGCATCATCCATTCTTCCTTCTATTTAATATACTGTATGCCCAGTCCCTGCTGATAAAAGCAGCCCTACAACAAGATGTAGTCTTGCCATTCTTCACTGTAGCTGTGATGTACTGTAGATGTGTTTTTTGGAGTATATGTAGGGATAGATTGTTTCACACACACTAACTATTGCCAAGCTCTGTTTTTGTCTCATTGACCTTAAGACTTTATATAATTCCTTGGTCATTCTCCTACAATTTAGCAAACTCCAGACATGCTTTCTCGTGTGATTTTTGGGTAATGGCTTATTTTTCGTCACCCTTGCATACTGGACAATGTTATGCAGAACTGTTGATGTGACTGACTGGGGCACTGTTACTCCAGTCTCAGCAACTGAATTGTGTTGCACCTTTAGAGTGATTGTTATCTTCTCAGTGTCTCCTTCTTGTCTGTACAGAAAGATTTCAGGAATTCGTTTTTTTTTCCTGGCATTGTCTCAGGGGTTTGATTATTGCTTCCGGCATACTTTCCAACTGTCCCGGTTTTGACAGCTCAGCCCGCAGTCCCGGCTGTTTATTAAAAAGTCCTGAGTTTCTCTTTGATCTCCTGAACGGACACAAGAAAAAGATACAACGTTTCTGAAACCTAACTAAAATAAGAGCCCAGAATATTCAGCAGATGCAATTAGATACATTTGTAACAATTTATGATCAGCAAAGATACAGTTGTAACTATTTAAGATAAGCAGGTCTCTTGAAAGAACTGTGACAAAGCTTAAAGGGTAATTTCACCTTCATTAGCACAATTGTGATAACACATAAAACATTGCCCTAAAACTCCCAGAAATGTGTTCAAACCGGGCAATATGCTTACAACAACCCCCTGACCCATTTATTTCACTGAAATGCTGCACTTTGCTCTTCTTCTGTAGCGTTACCAGATCAGACTACATCAGGCAGGGCTATTATGGGGGACAACAGCCCTTTTCCTCAGCTAGATAATTCGGTGACCCTATTATTACCTGTCTTACACCCTTCAGCTATTTGTGGGATTGTGAGAGTATTCCCTCTTGTGTTGGGAGTTTCTGCCCTATTATAAAAATGGCCTTAGATAAAGAATGTCTGTTTATGCTTCTGTCATATGTCACATATTATATTCTCTGCATTAGGGGTTTTGTACTTCACTAACAGAAGGAAAGGACTGGTATTATTCCTTCAGCGGTTAATGTTTACATTTTTTTTAATAGTACCCAATATATGGTACAGGTATAGAACCCGTTATTCGGAAGCCCATTATCCAGAATTACAGAATGTCTGTCTATTATCGACTACATTTTATCCAAATAATCCAAATTTTTTAAAAATGATTTCTTTTTATCTCTTTAATAATAAAACAGTCCCTTGAACTTGATCCAAACTAATATTTTAACTAAAATTTATTTAAACTAAAATTTAAAATAAAATGAATCTAGATTAATTTATATTTAAACTAAAACGAATCCTTATTGGACGCAAAACCAGCCTACCAATCTAGTAGATTTAAGGTATGAAGAAATTATAGAACCCCAGGTCCCAAGCATTCTGGATAAGATGTCCCATACCTGTATAGAAATAACAACCCATTCCCTTGTCTCTGCAAAATTATATTCACTGTATTAAAGGGGATTATAAACCCAGCCCCTGCCTGCTTAGTATGGAAACCCCAACAGCAGCTGAAGAAACAGCAATCACTTTCCATAGAGCAATGAGCAAACTGTAAGTGAACAACTAAACTTGCCTTTCTTTATATTAAACATTGCAGACTCCAGAGAGTAGAGGTTGTGATAGGTGGCTCTTACACATTATACCTGAACTTTGTGCCCAGAGGGTGTCCATGCCACAAAGACAAGTTAGCAAATCTCGCTGTGTCGTCTGTTTTTGCTTGGTGATTTGGTAGTATATGTATAGAAAGCACCGGAAGAAACAGAGCATGATGTCTGTGCCCACCTCAATAGCTGCCTTATTAAAATGTTTGCTCTCTACCTGGCTGCTGTGGGGGGCTACGTGCTCCTTGTACCTCTGGGCTCATTTTGCTGCTGGAGCTGGTGAAACAGACAGAAAAAAGACGTCAGCTACTGAGCTCTGTGCGTGCACTTGCTGATAACCCTTTCAAGATATCTACCTTGGCTTCTTATGTTTACAAATAGGCACAAGTTTTGCACCTGAAGCTCCTAGCACCGTTGGGTATAAGATGTTGCAGCACTGTTGGTTGACGCATGGTGTAATGTGTTAAGTTTCTGCCATAATTCAAAAATGATTTGCTGTGCCAGCGTCTCCAAAGGATATGTGAGGTGTATAGGGTGTAACCTGTTTGATACAGTATGTGTGAGCAGGCAAAAATAAATATTAGTATTATGGGAGTTTAGTAAAGGAGTATTTATGAAGAAGGCCTCTGTTGAAGCAACCAATGTGGTATCATCTGCATTCCTGGTAAGAAAAGGGTAGTGTTACAGCTAGTAGTCGTAACTGCCAGGACCGATCCCTTAATGTGGCCATAGACGCATAGATAATATCAAAGTAAACGAATTTTCATACGACATTCGGTGCGTGTATGGTGGGAAAAGAGCCGACCGATTTTGGCAGAAGACTTGGATATCGGTCGGCTCATTGATCGGGTTGGACAGAAATTTTATATTGGATGCCTTTGAAGGCACCCAAAAATTGGCCATTGTTAGTGCCGAATCATCAGAAACAGGAAGAATTCTATTGTTTCTACCTGTACGTGTGTGTATTGAAATGATCTTTTCCAAGAATGATCGTAATTGTTGCGTCTATGGCCACCTTTAGGTGTAGCAGGAGAGCCCTACTTACTACAGTCTTCACTGCTGCTGAGCAGGCAGTAATCTTACACACAGCCAAGGTAGTCGGAAACACGGTACCAAAAGATCAAGCAAGGTCAAAGTCATATTCAGGCAAGGGTCAGTGGCAGGCGGCAAGATTCGGAAGTCAATAAATAGGCAGGGAGTCAAAACCAATAGAAATGCAGGAAAATAGTTTGAGTGGAGTCAGGAGTACTGAAAACCAGCTTGGGCAATGAATACAGCCGAAAAGCTCCTTTAATTTTGAATTTTTGCACCAACCATGACGTTAGATGATGTCACGACGCACTGCGGGTCAATCCAGACGGGTGCGCATCCCAGAGAAGCCCGGGGACCAGAGCATCTAAAGGTAAGCACATGCGCCGGTCTCCCGAGACTTCTTACAGGTAGAGGATGAAGCAATATAGAGTCACTTTCAGGGCACCAAGCTAAGGCATATTTTCCATGACAATTTGACACTGAATGATTATCTGTTAATGTGGATGTGACCCCCAAATTATGGAGCCTCCCCCCCTTAGTGGCTCCCAGGGCACTGGTTGTAGGGTCCAAGCTTTAAGGTTAATTAGGGTGAGATATGAAGCAAACTACTATTTACTCTGCTAGATATACAGTGGTCATTTAGGGTAAGATTTGGATTTAACACTTATTCATGGACCGAGATACTCATGGAACTATGACTGAAGAACTGTAATCCCCACTCTGAATATTGTCTGTGGCAGTGCTGAACCAAGCTGGAAGGACATCATAAAGCAAGCCACCCTTTATACTGGCCACCATTACCTTTCTTTCACCTTGGGCCTCTTCTGCCTACCCCTAGTTCCTGCCCTGGTCTGTGGGCCTTATCTCAGACTAGTCATATTAAGAACTGGCATGCCCTTTGGTTTAATGTTGTTATCACAAATTATATTCTACTAAAACCCAAATGAAATATATTGTGTATTTTTTAAAATATAAATTGGTATATATACCAAAGGGTAACATTATAGTCTCTTATTTGGTTTTATATATGTGTTTGTTCCCTCTCATTAGACAAAAGCCTCATTATGCAGTATCACATTGGCAGACATTGTTGCAGTCCCAGGTTATTGGATTAATAAGGAAGCCACCCAGGTCTACTCCCTGCAGGACAGCAATGTCTGTGACATCCAGGGCCTGCGGCTGCTCAACGCCAATTAACTCTATTCCTTTAAAGATCTGCTTTCATTACATGTGTGGGGGGCGCCTCTTACGTATTTCAGTAATACAGAAGAATTTGAGACGTTACGATTTTTAGCCTCTCCGTCTGTACAGTAAATCATATTAGTAAATTATCAGAATTGTTATTTTGTCAGAAATCATTAAAAAAAAAGAACATAAAACATATGGTACATAATGAAAATAAAAATGGATATTCTGAGAGTGACGTACCCTGGTTAAAAACCTGGATTACATCTCTGGGTAAGATTATGTAGTAGCAGATAAGGGACATTGCCACATTTTCATTCCTGACGCTTGTATTTTTAGTGTTCTCCAAACCCCAGGCTCTCCTTCATATTTTAAAATTAATAACATTTGATTCAGGTTTTATAAATCATATAAACCAATCAAAGCTCACCTCTAGCAGGTGAGCAGTAAATGCAAACTGCTGATGAGATGGTCTGGGTTACTGAGGGACAGTTTGAGAGCAGAACAGTTGAAGCATTTGTGTTTGGCCTCTGCTCCCAAACAATATCCTTCTAAAAATACAATGTAGCTATTACAAAATTGCATCATCATATTTTTTTTAGAGATGCACCGAATCAGTTATTTTGGATCTGGCTGAAACTTTTGTTAAGGATTCATAATAGTCGAATTGGTGCATCCCTAAAAAAATGTGATTATGCAATTTTATAATAGCTACATTGTATTTTTAAAAGGATATTGTTTGGAAACAGAGGCAAAACACAAATGCTTCAATTGTATACCGAACCAAATCCGAAGGGAAGGGGAAAACATTTTTTACTTTCTTGTTTTGTGACAAAAAGTCCCGTAATTTTCCTCTAATTTGCATATGCAAATTAGGATTCAGATTTGGTTCGGCCAGGCAGAAGGATTCAGATGAATCCGTGTCCTGGATTCGGTGCATCACTAATTTTTTTACATGTATTTAGGCCAGAGATGTCTACCCTGTAGCCCTTGACTTGTACCTGAACTACAATTGTAATTGAGATGGTGAAGATATGCATTTCTGTTCTGATATGCATTTCAAGTTCTGTTTTTCACACGAAGGTTCAAGTTTCTCAAGCCAAAAGGTGAGCGATCAGCAGGGGTCCATGGGTGAAATGGCAGATTGGGGTGTGATCTAAGTAAATTAGGGGTGTTGCCAAATGTGTACTGATTCTTTCCACTTAAGACCACTCAAACACTAAGCACTTCATTTGGCACCCCAGGAACATTTTGCATGCTTGTGTTGCTCTCTTTTTAGATTTGAATGTGGCTCATAAATACAAAGGTTGGGGACCCCCGTCCTAGATGTTCTAAGAAGCCCTGCTTGAAGGTCACTCAGAGTAAGACTTGAGGTGAGCACAGGTTTAGTGATGTAGAAGTCTGTGAGACCTTTAGAGGTTTTGGGTCCTGAAACCTCCCTTCCACAAGAACAGCCCCATGTTGTGCCATATCCAGTACCATGCTCTGAATGCCAAGGTTTTGGGGATGCAGTTTCTTTGTAGCTACTTTACAGGAAAGACTACAGCCATTTGTTGTTTGAGGAGCATAAAAAGAAACATTTATTATTGCGAGTCGACATGCACAGGGTTAAGCCCCAAATATATCCTTAATACTCAGAATAACCCCGCAGGTTTGTCCTGTTTCATGATAGCAGTTTTTCTTGGAAGCCATGATTGCTGATAAAGGGTTTCACATCTTTGGGAGGTGTAACGTAAAAGTGACAAATTAATATGACACTGACTCACAGTGACAAGTGCTGGGATTTCTTGCTGGGAGATATGTGGCAAATGTAGATATGACACAAGGACCTTGATATAAAGTGTCAGTGGGAGGCAGATGCTGTGCCTGAGACGGGAAACAGTATCATCTTGTATGTATTCAGCAGAGAGAATCCTCAAGTTGCCTGTTCTACACCATCCCACGGGGAGAAGCTGGAAATACAAAGATGCCACTCAAGAAAGAAGAGTGGGTGGGTGAGGAGGAAATTGTCTTTAAGAAATACGTGTTGCATGTAATCAGGACAATTCAGAAGTTTCATGTACAAAGTGGCTGAAAGTTGTGCAAACTGGGACATCAGCTAGTGTATCTGAAGATAAAAATGGCCACTAAGGTGCCTGCAAATGAACTGGGGATTTTTTTAGGCCGTAAGTAAAGCAAATCATGTTAGGCTGCAATAAAGAGATTATCAAAAAGCTCTTTTCACACATTTGCTTCTGTTTCTTTTAGCCTTAGAGGTGTTAAGGGGAACTTCACCCAGAGTCAGGCCAACCCAGAAGTGCACCCAAGGCAAGCCCCCAACTTCACCACCTCCCACAACTCTCCCTCTGTTTGACATCTCCTCTTTCCTAACAATTTACCCCAGCCGCTACCACAAGCAGACCCTGTGGCCGCAGATTTAACATTACTGAAGTCTATTAAATAGGATAAATCTAGACACTAATTTTATGGAAAGGTGAGGACCCACCACAGTGGTCTTTGCTTTGGTCCCAGGATAAGAGAAGAGATTAATATTGCCAACAAAGTGTGTGTGAGAAGAGAAAGGCACTGGCCAGACAGATCCATCACTTCTCAAGGCACCTGCCAGAGCTAAAAAGCTGGAATGAATATCTCAGTCCCCAGAGGAGACAGCTTTTGGTGTTATAAGTCTCGTTCTGCTGTTTCTCACTTTTGCCTTTTTTACTTTTTAATCCTGCAAATTTTGAAAGCATCATAAATATTTTAGCCCTCTCTCTCTCCAGCAACTCGGCATATACACAGTAATGTCTCAATCACGGCACCTCTCCCAGCTCCAAAAACAGCAGCTTGAAGTGGCTATTAAATATTAAATCACAGAGCCCTGTGTTACACACAACTTTATGTATGAACTGATAGATTATTACAATTTAGATGCTTAATTCACACATGTACAGCTCTGCAAAATATGTTGGTGCTCTAAAAATAAGTTAATAATAATATACGTGCTTAGCACAGGGTGATGTCTTCTTAGAATGTATTTAAATGAGAATTAAATTGTGGGCTCTGGTAACACTGGAAACAAATATTACTGGTGATGTTTCCCACAGCAATTAATCAGAAATGTGGTGCCGTTTCAAAATCATTCCTTACAGAAGGTTAGAATGAGTCAGAAGAATGACACCAGTCCCTTAAAAATAGTGGTTGTCAAACTCTTTCAGTTTAAGCTTGAATGTCCCCTTTTGGCCTGGACACCTTTTGAAAGTCTAATTTTTGGTCAAGACTTCCCTTAGCTCATGAAATGAAGATATTGGTGTATCAAACAATCAGTCTTTGTACCAAGAATATCTAGAAGACGGAATACATATTCACCCACAATCTCACTCTAACTGACCATTATCTTAAAGGCATCAGAGTGGGTGACCCACCTAGTGATTTGAGAACATTCTCTCTGTGACTCGTCTGTGCCTTCACACCTACAGCCAGAACAAAGACATACAGTAGAATCGTATACCTTAGTGAAGTGGAACAGAGATTTATCATCATATTTTATTGTCCAGTTGCAAACCTCCAAAGGAAGGTGTCTAGAAGGCAAGGGGACTAGGAAGGTAGTATGGGCTGAGACAGAGGAGGAGTGCTAAAGAACTCAGAGAATGGCTCCTGAAACCTGGGGTGGCCTCTTAAAGGAGAAGTAAAGCTACCAAGGCAGTTTATTGGCAATTAGATTTTTTTTTCTCTGTTTGTTTAGGATAGCAGCTACCATATTAACTTGGTGTGACATCACTTCCTCCCTGCAGGAAGTCTGATACATAAGCCCAAGTATACACAATCGAAGGAAAGAAATTATGTGTTTCTTTTGACAGAGGACTCAGCGAACGGATGTTACTCCGCAAATTCACTAAAATTCGGATTTTACTGAACGTTACCTCTTTAGTCAAAGTTGCCTTCGCCACCTCAGACCAGGCGAAGTGCTTAAAAGAAGCTAGATTTTCCTCAAACTTACATTATATTCTGTGAGCCGAAAATGCATCAAAGTTCAAAAAACGCTGGAGAATTTTCCTTTTTACAGAGTGATTGCCTGCAAAATTACTAAAAATATTTTGTAACCAGCCTCCTCCATACATTTTCCAACGGATGGAACATTAACTTTACAGTGGGCTCATGTTTAGGGCTTTAAAATAACTATTCTCTTTAATATGGTTCCCTGGACATGTGGTTTAACAGTGGAAATGTTAAGTATTTGAACCAACATTGACAATAAAGACGTCCATACAACTTTAAATTTTCCACCCTATGCAAATTGACCTGAGCGAATTTTCGCTAGGCAGAAATGAACGCTAGCGTATCTTTGCTTTGAAATGCTTGTATTACCGAAGTACCGCTAGCAAAAAGTCTAGCTAGTGTTCGGCGCCCAGGATGAAACTCCGCATATTAGTAAATTAGCGTCGTCTGAGCGCATTTACACCTGATGAAGTGTTGCGCTAGGTGTGAAGCAGACGATGGCAAATTTTCACTGGTTAGTGAATCTGAAGTCTTAAGCTACTAATAAGACATTAAAATATTGATTTTAAAAAATAATTGTGAACAGGTCAAATATACTGAATGCTACAGGTGTTGCTGCTGTATTTAAGTTACTGTATAAAGAAACTTACAAATTTGAATTCAGTACATTCCGCAGTACATTGCAGTACTACCGGCAGCTGGCACATCTCCAGCTTGTGAGAATTATGGATGGCATATGATAATAAACTCAGAATTAACCAGCGAGACTAATTCCAGGCTGAGCACAGTCCCCCCTTGACACCATTTCCAGCCACAGGAGCTAATTACAGCTCTAAGGATGCAATGAGCCGTGTAACAAATAGATTTCATTACAGATCTTCATGTAAATACATTTCATTGAACAGAGATTATGATTTCAAGTGAATAATTGCTATTAACCATAATATGTCTACTGGTTTGGATTTCACAAGGTCACAATGACATCCCCTTGTACTGTCCACGTGAGGAGTCAGGCCTTCTTGTGGGGGGAACGTTGTACAAGAAAAGGCATATGATTATTGAGCCCCATATCCAGTGTTGGGTTGGTGTGTCAGGGGCCCACTGGGAATGCCACATAGAGGGCCCTCCACCCCAGCCATAGAGACCCTTAACACTGATGCGAATCCCTCCACCGCACCCTCCTCCAACTCGTACCTCCAAGTTGCACCACTAACTTACTTGCTGCTGCCTTCAACCTCTGCAATCAGATCTCCCCGCAGGCCAAGCAGCAGGTCTGGGGTGGGTGCGGCCCATAAGGACAGGGCCCACCATGTTTTCTCCTGTCAACCCAATTCCATTCTGCCCAGAATGATACCTGCATTTTGTTCCACATCTAGTAATTCATAGCAAACATGGGAATTTCTGCCAGTAGGCATAGGTCCTACAGCCCCAGCTTGTGTTTTTCTAGGGGAGAGATCCAGGGGCGTAACTACAGAGGAAGCAGACCCTGCGGCTGCAGGGGGGCCCAGGAGGTACAGGGGGCCCCATGAGGCTCTCATTGATGAGCAATTTGAACATATATTGGTAAAACAGGACAAACACTGGATATGTTGGGGGCCCTAAAATTAATTTGCTGTGGGGCCCAGCAACATCTAGTTACGCCACTGGAGAGATCTCCAAAGAGCCTATGATTAAGTGCCTAGAGACATGAAATGTGTTTATCTACTTTGTGGCCTAAATAAAGTTCTCAGTTCTTTTACAAGCCTGTCGGTGGGATCTGTGAGTGCCTGCTGTTTTCTCCTTTGGAGAGATCTCCAAAGACAATATAATTTTCCAAAGCAAAAGTCCACCACTGAAGATATTTGAACAAGTTCATAATGAAAATACATTAATGACAAGTACAACATGGGAATCTGCATTGATCAATCCCCCTTGTGTTTGTAGGTGTCCTGTTACAGTATATAGCTTGACTTTATCGGGTTGAGCTGCATAAGCTTCCATTGTGTAAGGATTACTATCTAGCTACAGTTCCTTCAAAGGAATAGGGCCCAATAGTATTTTATTCCTAGATAGTACTTTAAGGCTAAGGCCACACTAGGCGATAGCGCCGCGATTTGACTCGCGTCGACTTTTCGCCGCGACTTTTAAGCCGCAATCGCTGGGGAAACTTTTGCGCTGGCGTCTATGGGGAATCGCGAAAAATCGCCAGCGTAAAAACACACGCGGCGATCTTTTCTCTACTGTCGCTCGAAATTGCCTCGCTAGGCGATTTCGAGCGACAATAGAAAAAAGATCGCCGCGTGAGTTTTTACGCTCGCGATTCCCCATAGACGCCAGCGCAAAAGTTTCCCCAGCGATTGCGGCTTAAAAGTCGCGGCGAAAAGTCGCCACGAGTCAAATCGCGGCGCTATCGCCTAGTGTGGCCTTAGCCTAAAGAGTGTTATTCTGTATGACTCATATATGGCTAATGAATGTAATGATTTTCTATAACATACAGTCACACCAAAGGAATGCTGCTCTCCATTTGTAAAGCAATAGACTCCCCTCCCTTCCAACTCAGAGTGTTAATGGAGTGAGCTTTGATCCATGAATCAAAGAAAACAAATAGAATTACTTAAATTTGCAAATTCTAGATATTAGCTCCCAGAGTCCCTTGCCATTGTTATTATTTATGGCATATAATGAGGGAGAGGAATAGTTCTGAAGTGCTCGGATTGTTCCCATTCCGTGACTATATCAAGATGGACAGTGCAATTACTGCTGATTTCAACCCTAGAGGCAAGGTAAGATGTCTTGCTGTTATGGAAGACTTTTGAGAAATGATCTAAGAACAAAGAAAGCAGCATGTTTGACTATAATAGAGATATTAATTCTGGCATATTGAGAATCCAGTATTAGTGGCTGAATCCGCAGAAAAAATTAAGCATCCTAACTGGTAATGGGTCAATCAGCAACAGGAATTTAGCACAGGAGATTTAGTTTGCATTTCAATCTCTAATGAATAAGTAAACAAGCTTGTTTCTGTGGTATGGGGCATCACCTGTTAGGGCAGAGACATGCTCAGATTCGGGGATATTAGTCACCCGGCAACAAATCTCCTCTTCTTCAGGGCGACTAATCTCCTCCAACTGCCTCCCACCGGCTACAATATAAATAGCCGGCGGGATGGCACTCGGAGCGCTTCATTTTCCGAAGCCGAACGAAGTTTCCTCGTGGGCAATTTACATTCTAACCGGAGGGAGGCATTTCGGGGAGATTAGAAGAAGAGGAGATTTGTCGCTGGGGGACTAATCTCCTCGAATCTGAGCATGTCTCTGCCCTTAAAGAACTAGACAGACTTCTTTTTTTATGGGACCTAGTATCCAGAATGCTGAGGTTTTATGGATTACTGTAATTTGGATCACAATAATTTAAAACTACTAACAAATCACTTAAACATTAAACAAACCCAATAAAATTGTTTTGCCTCCAATAAGAATTAGTAATATTTTAGTTAGGATCAAGTAGAAGGTATTGTATTATTTTGTATTATTTTGTATTGTATTATATTACAGAGAAAAATGAAATCATTCCTAAATATATGAATTATTTAAATTAAGTCTATGGGAGATGGCCTTCCTGTAATTTATAGCTTTCTGGATAACAGGTTTCAAGATAACGGATCCCATATCTGTATTGCAATATCCCACTAAAATATATAACTAGCCATAGTTTTCCAAACTGCGAAGCATTACAGAAGCACAAAACAGTGAATTGGAGCCTGAAGAGCATACGTTTCTTAAAGGAACAGTAACGCCAAAGAATGAAAATGTTTTAAAGTAATGAAAATACAAAATACTGTTGCCCTACACTGGTCAATCTGGTGTGTTTGCTATAGAAGCTCTACTATTGTTTATGTAAACAAGCTGCTGTGTAGCTATGGGGGCAGCCATTCAAGCACAGGAGACATAGTAGATAACAGATTTGTTATAAAGAATCACATTATATACTACAAAGCTTATCTTTAATCTGCTGTGTATCCTGTGCCTTTTCCCCTTTTTCAGCTTTGAATTCCTGCCCCATGTTGACACAGCAGCTTGTTTATATAAACTATACTAGAATTTCTGAAGCAAACACACAGCTTTTTCCAGTGCAGGGCAACAGTACATTGTATTTTCATTACTATGAAAATATATGGCTGAAGCTACATTTGAAAATAAGACACAATATCAGGCTCACACTTAGCAATAATAGAATAGTGATCAGGAACAAGCAAACTACTGCACAAAGGTTGAAACTTTTGAAACTTGAGAAAAAGAAGAAATAAATCAGGGATCATTTAGCTTGCAGACCACTGGAAGAGTGCATCCTTGGTATAAATACAAACATATGACACAGTTATTCTTATGCAGTTTAATGATATGTCATGTGTTATTTAAATTATGATTATTTCTCATGTAGGCCTCCCCTCAGAGGATAGGGACCTGCAGTTAGGACCCCTCTTCATCTTTCCCAGGTTAAATAATGTCGACTGAGGGAGGCAATCGTTTCCATTGGTCAGTGCTCAATTCAGTGCTATAGGGGGCAACCCTTCAAGCTAGAGTTTATGGATGCGTCCCCAATTTGGTTTCTAACAGTGTGTAGTGCCTCAAGTTTGTATATTCTCCCTTTATTTCTCGCTGTCATCCCCCTGCCCCGCATTCCAAAAAAACAATATAATATATAAAAACAATATAATATTGCCAGCAATTTCAGAAGATATTTAAGAGAAACACACTGACATATTGCCCTGTCCCACTTCCCTTTAACCAATCACTTGATTACCCCTTCCCTTTAACTTATACCAAGACAACTAGTTGCCTTTTCCTAATAATACCAAATACTGTTCTTTATTGTTGCATTCCATTATGCACTTCCATTTCTTCTTGCAATTATATAAGATTTCCTGGTGCTTAAGAGTTAAGGTGGCCATACACGGATAGATCCGCTCGTTTGGCGATGTCGCCAAACGAGCGGATCTCCCTCCGATATGCCCACCTTGAGGTGGGCAATATCGGGCTGATCCGATCGTGGGCCCTAGGGCCCAACGATCAGATCCTAGCGTTCGCCAAACGGGCGGTCGGATCGCGGGACCGCATCAACGAACAGATGCGGCCGCGATCCGACGGGATTTTTAATCCCATCCGATCGAGATCTGGCCGACTTTCGGCCAGATCTCGATCGGGGAAGCCCGTCGGGGGCCCCCATACACGGCCCAATAAGCTGCCGACACGGTCTGTCGGCAGCTTTTATCGGCCCGTGTATGGCCACCTTTACATGGCTCAGACACCAGCCCTGCCAGACATTTAGTGCAAACCACACATTATTCATTTTATGTTAAATGTATGTGGAGGTGTCTTTTGAAGTTCCCTTGCCATTATCAGTACAATTAATACTGAGTACATTAGAGCCCATTTGTGTGTCAGAGAATAGGTCACCCAAAGCCTCTTCCTTTCCTTTACTAATGGTCAGTTTACTCAACCCAGACACTCAGCCCATTGTTCTTAACTCCCATCATTGATTTGCTGTGCTGAGTGGGAGAGGAGTCTTTATGCCTTGGAGGAAGAGTGTCTTACGTGCATGTCTGCACCCTATTTCTATTGGCAGCAAGTGCCTTGATTTTCTGAGAAAGGTGTCTAATGGAAAACATAAAATGCGTAAGAAATGGACTCTCCACTTCACATTCCACTTCATTCCTCTCTGTCTTGAACCATCTTGTTCTTTATTACTGTGCTTTTTGCCTCTTATGTATTCCTCTTCACACTATTTCCCTTGAGGTAAACATCTTGGGAGTTGAGTAGAGGAGAGAGGAATCAGTGGAGCCTAATAAAGTCATACTGGGTCATACCGATAATGGTCCATCAAGCTAATTACATGGTTTCCCACTAGACCTGATGGCTTTAACCCTCCACTTTTTGGACTGGCATTGAATTGCACCAAAACGGAGCAGAAAAAATTAGAGATGACTCAACCACCCTACACAAAATATAGGATACTCTGAGGAAGTGCCATGGGGCATGAAACGCGTCAGTAGTAAGATGCACTGACAAGTCTTTATTGTAAACAAATAAATAAAGAAATTTTTATTAATCAAGAAGCCCGTGATTGTGTTATTGAAGAAGGTTCAGCTTCCAGGAAGCTGGATAACGGACACGTGATCGCTGGGTACCTATCGGAGAGCCCCACACTGGTGAGAACAAAATATAGGATATTTACACTATATCTGAAGGAAAAAAAAGTGTAAATATGTTTTTTTCATTTATTCTCATATATGTCATCTATTGTATCCTCAAAACTGTGTTTTTGTAACAAAGAAGTGTCGAACTTCCTCATCCTCTGAGCTCTTTCTTCATTTGTTTGGTAGTTACTTTGGACCACAGCAAGCTATGCCATTTCTTCTAACAGAAAAGCCAAATCCTGCCTCTGTTGTGTATTATTGTCTGTTATCTAAACAGAATATTATGGACCAAGACGGAGCCTATATTCAGTTAATAAGGGGATAAAAGATTTCAGTTCACCTGTCCAGCTTTAGCTTACATTAGGATTATACAACCTAATACAGGCCCAATTATATATAAAGGACCACACAAATATTCTCTAGTGAATAAAACGGACATTCTGAGGTTAATTTATTGAGATGCTGGGCAGAAAAGCATGCCCTTAATGCTCATGTAGATTGCACTTCTGCTTGTGGTCGGGCTGAGCTCTGTACATCTTGGTAGATAAATTGTCAGCATGAGATTCGGAAAGGCAACTTCAGTGGGTGCAGGCAAGCCTTGACCTTACTGCTTGTGCTTTATACCCTGCCTTCCAGTTCATAAATGACCCTGTCCTTCATCATAAGAGAGAGAGGACACGTATAAAGCAAGAGTTGCTAAGTTTTTTCACCAAAGAGGTTGTACTGGCAAGCACAATAGATCATTTTGGGAAAGGGTTGGATACCTAGATAATCTTCAAGGAATTGCTTGAGTAATGGGCAGATTATGCTAAGACTTGCAAGTAATTTTACCTATGTAAAACGTTTGTGTTTCTCTACAGATTCTGGGAAATGTGTCTATCTGTCCCTAGACTATTAAGGGAGATGCTAATGCTATTTTAAAGCTCAATATAATGCAAAGGATATGTTAATAGATATTCTGTAATGATCTCTTTATAGCTATTCAGTTTACAAAGCTTACAAGTGTTATCTACAAGAACATATGTCAATTGTTGTAGACATTGCAGATCTTTGGATCAGAGAGAATTATATTAGTGCTGGCATTGTTTTAATGATCCTAGAAGCTCTTTAATTAGCTTTGGGACATTGGATACTGAATTACATGCCTGTGCCCTATCTGCCGCTCTGCTGGCACTTTAGTAATTACTTTTGTTTGCCTGCTACTGAGATGCACAAGCTTTTCCACACAGCAAATACTTTTGATTCTCATCTGTAATGCCAATAGCTCTTTTAAGTCTTTTACACCTCTCGAGTAGAGAAGTAGAGATCAGAAAGTTCTTTGCTTGCTCTGTAATGACTCTTTAAGAACTTTACCAAAGGCATTCAGTGCCATACAGCTCCCAAATATTTGCATATTGCTTTGGCGTGAACAGCAGGATTGGTGCTCCTTGGCACATGACTTTCAAATGTTCTCCGTGTCAACAAACACCTTCTTCAGTGGGCGTAGAACCAGCCAATCCAGCTGGTTCTGCAGAGAGAATTTCATCTTGGCTTCAGGGCACTTTAGCGCAACTTTGATGACTCTTTCTATTAATACATTTATTTGCTGTGTATCGGTTTCTCCAGATATGTATCTTAACCATAGAGGGGTGAGACACTCTCCTAATTAGGCATAAAACACAGCAGGTTGTTGCTTCTTGAAGCAGATTGGTCAAACTCAGGTATTGTTTGGTTGCTATTGAAAACTACTCTTGTGCAGTTTAGCACCCACAGTATAGTATAAAAGGGATGGTTCACCTTTAGGGCAGAGACACACATTGAGATTTGGGGAGATTTAGTCACCCGCCGACAAATCACCTCATATTTGGGCGACTAATCTCCCCGAACTGCCGGGGCAACTTCGGAAAATGAAGCGCTCTGAGTGCCATCCCGCCGGCAATTTATATTCTAGCCTAGGGAAGGCAGTTCGGGAGATTAGTCGCCTGAAGAAGAGGCAATTGTCACTGGGCGACTAATCTCCCAGAATCTCCACGTGTGTCTCTGCCCTAAAAGTTAACTTTTAGTATGTTATGGAATAGCTAATTCTAAGCAACTTTTCAATTGACTTTCATTGTTTCTTTTTTTTTTTACTGTAGGTTTAGAATTATTTGCCTTCTTCTCACTCTTTCCAGCTTTCAAATGGGGGTCGCTGACCTCATCTTAAAAACAAATGCTCTGTAAGATGACAAATTAATTGTTATTTCTACTTTTTATTACTCGTCTTTCTATTCAGGCCTCTCCTATTCATATTCCAGTCTCTTATTCATATCAAAGCATGGTTTATAGGGTCATTTGGACCCTAGCAACCTGATTGCTGAAATTGCAATTGGGAGAACCGCTGAATAAAAAGGTAAATACAGGTATGGGACCTGTTATCCAGAATGCTTGGGACCTGGGGCTTTCCGGATAATGGATCTTCCCCTAATTTGGATCTTCATACCTAAATCAGCTAGATCATGTATATATTAAATAAATGCCATGGGCTGGTTGTGCTTTCAATATTAATATATTTCAGCATTAATTATATCTTTGTTGGGATCAAGTACAAGGTACTGTTTCGTTATTACAGAGAAAAAGGAAATCATTTTTCAAAATTTGGATTATTTACATTAAATGGAGTATATGGGGCAAATTTACTTACCTCCGAAATTGCACCAGCGACGGCTTAGCTGACATCGCAACACTTCGCCAGGACAACGCTAATTCACGAAAATCCGAAGTTGTGTCCAGGGTACCGAACGCTTGCGAAGTTGCGCTAGCGATAATACGATAAGCAGTTCGAAGTTACGCTAGGGATGCCTAATTTGCATACTGCGTGAAGTTATAGTATAATGGACGTATACGTTGCAGCAACTACATTACACTACACAACGCCAGGGAACCTTAATAAAATAGAGTTGTTATATTGCCCTACACATGAGCCCACTGTATAGTTTAGGTGCCATATGTTATCAAATGTAGGGGGGAAGGAGGGTACCCCCAAGTAAACTCTGGCGCAAGAGGTAACGTTCAGAAAAATCCACATCTTAGTGAATTAGTGTAGTTACGTCCCTTCGCCAGAGTGCAACTTTGCCTGGCGTTAGGGAGCGAAGTACCGCTAGAGTCTTCTTCGCTAGACAATTTACGACAGGGACCCTTAGGGCGAACGCAGGTTGAGACGCAACATGCTGCATTTTTCCTGCGTTCGGCACCTACACGCACCTGTGTGAGTACAGCCCCATTGGAAAAAATGTAATGCGTCTATCCCTGCGCTCCCCTGCGGCTGAACGCAGAAAAACGGAACGCAGGGGAGCGCAGGTAAAAACGCTCGTCTGTAAGAGCCCTTAGTAAATCGGTGAAGTGGCAAAATGACGTCACGCGTTAGCCACTTCTCACTTTAGTGAATTTGCACCTATGGGAGGCAGCCATTCAGTAATTCTGAACTTTGTGGATAACGGGTTTCCGGATCCCACACCTGTAACAAGAAAAAAAGCCCAGTTTCAAACTGTCTCAGAATATCACTCTTTACATCGTACTAAATATTAATTAATTCAAACAACTCATTTAAATAAGCCCCTTTAGTTTAAACAACTCGTTGAAAATAAGCCCCTTTAGTTGATATTCTGTGCCACTTTTAGTCCTAATAAAAATCGTCAATATATAATATTAGAACGTGATACAATTGCACACCCCAATTATGGGTTTATTTACAAACGTAGGTGGAAAATTTCACCTTTACAGTTGCCTATAGCAACCTGTCAGATCTTTGCATTTATTTTTTTATTCAGTGGGATTCATTGACCCTTATTTATTTAAATAGCTTCTTGTTTATTGAAGTGATGTCAGTGGCAATAACCCTTCCATTAAAGACTAATCAGATCCAGACTATAATAAAGACACTTTTTTATTGGATGGCCCTGCACCCGTTTCATTCTTACTGTGAGCCTGTTTTGCTGAGGTTAGATCTGCACAAGGATGTCACGTTCCTGCCTCGGCTTTTCGGCTCTCCTTGTTCTCAGTCGGACACCGGCACAGTCACTTAGATTTGCTGATTGCCAACAGAGCAGCAGAGTGTGTACGTGTGTTGCACTAATCTTTGCTTATTAGCACCAATACCCTCCTCCCTGCAGAACATAAGACAGAGCCCAGGCTGGGCACGCAGGAAACTTCATGGAATCGGCTTCCAGACTATTCAGCTGCTCTGTCTTCACAAACACATCATACACACCATGTCTGAGAAAGGGAGAGTGTTGCAGTGAATGAAGCAGGAAAAAATGTATGGATACCAAAAATAATGTTTAAAGGGGTTGTTCACCTTTAAATTTGTTGTCATTATGATGTAGAGAGCGGTATTTTGAGAAAGCTGCAATTTTTTATTATTTGACGTTTTTGTCAGCAGCTCTTCAATAGGCTATTTCAGCAATCTGGTTGCTAGGAACCAGATTACCCTAGCAACCATGCACTGATAGGAATAGGATAGTCCCTGACTAGAAAGACAAGTAATAAAAAGTAGCAATAATAATACATTTTGTAGCCTTAGATGGGTGACCCCTATTTGAAAGCTGGAAAGAGTCAGAAAAAGAAAGCAAATAATTCAAAAACTATAAAAAGGAAAACATGAAGGCCAGTTGAAAAGTTGCTTATAATTAGTCATTCTATAGCATACTAAGAGTTAACTTAAAGGTGAACACACGCACAATGGGTCCTCCAAATTAAAAATCTCTGTGCCCTTCAAGCCCTTATTTATAAGGCTAGAGGTAGTTCCCATAAGGACGAGAAAATTTGGGGTAAATGGACGGACTGGGTAACGTATGGTTTAAATTAAAGTGTCTGATACTGTTGCCTTGGGTATTAACACAACAATTAATAGTTGTAACTGACTCATTGTTATATATGTATCTGATGCATATGATCAATGCACAGTATATTGTAACGTTGCAATGCCTCTTATGCTGTTATGTTAATAAAATTGCCTGAATTAAAAAACAAAAGGTGAACACACCTTTAAAGTGATACTGACACTAAAAAATGAATTTTAGCATATGAATGTACATTAAATGTTACCTATAGGTCATATTGATCATTTTTTGCTGAGAGGTTTGTTTTTGTATATAATTGTTAGTTGAAGTTCCTAAGCCTGACTCTCTGACACTCTGACTTAGCCAACCTGACTGTCCCATCTCAGCCTGTTAGTTACAGTTTCTAATGCTAACGGACTACTGCTGCACAAATATGGCAGCCCCTTCATACAGGAACATGGGGGATCAGACAGGTAATGTAAAAGCATCATGCAAATACTTTATGGCAAAGTTAGAAGTAGCTTGCAAAGCCAATATTATAATAGATGTAAAAAAAAGTTTAATTTCAGGTGTCAGTATCTCTTTAAGGTTAGTTCTCCTTTAACTTTTTAACACAGTTAAAGAGAAAGATGCCTAGAATTCATTTTTCAAATGTGTATGAATGTTCTATGAATACTTCATAGAAAAATGAATGCGGCAGCACTCCGAAATGGTGAAAATCTGAATTTATTTGTGCCAAAGACTTGTCTCTGCTCTCCATTTCCCCCTGGAGGGGCGTGGAGGTTCCCGGCTACATGGCCCACTCCCGGGCCCGATGCCACATTACTGATCCCAAAACACTACTTTTTAAAACATGTACTTTCTATATTTAGAGGAGTATAATGCACTGGCATATTCTTGTTTTTCATACACTATGCCTCTTTTGAATGAAAGAAATTGACTCATAGTATAGATGGCAAGCACAGGGCCAGAGTTAATTCTGGTGTCAGGGCTGGAACGTGGAGTAAGGGTATGGGTGGCATGCAGACTGAGAGTGGTGGGAAATGGAGAGGGCAACTTACTAAAGTGTATGTTTGGAGGTCATATCAATTGCAAAGGTTAAAAAAATCCCTTTCAAGGGCAACTCCAATTGGACAGCCCTACCTACATCATCGTAAAAAGCAAGTTCATTTGTGTGATCCAAATCATCCAATACCTTCCCTAATATTGATGCCAAACATATAGGTGGGTACCACATCTGCTTTTCTCCAAGTGAGGTAGGGACAATTCTTATTTTCTCTGCTTGTATGTATTGATTTGTCGAAGTAAGAGCTACTGTTTTACTGTTTGCCTTATCTTATGAGAGAAGAATATGTTGCTATTCTACTTTCTATAAGGAACCCCCAACTGAGGGAAACAGTATGATAACTTGAAGTTCCCACTGATAAATACAGATATATTATGTTGATATAATCACTATCCCTTATTGCCCTCAGACCTAACGATCCATTTTCCCTGAAATTCAGTCTTATTCTCTTAATTTTGAAGCCTCTCCTCTTTCAAAGAAGTGCATTGATTTTCTCCATCTGTGGAGATGAGATCTCTTTGCTCGTTCTCATTCAACAATTTGCAAAAATCACAAAGGGTTGTGGGAGATGACTTCCCTATATCCGGTAATGAAAGTGATAATCCATTCCTCATGGCTTCCCATCTAGTTCAGAGTCAATGAATAATGGGAGAATGGATGAGATGACTCACCACAGCCCTCTCTGGAGTGCAAACAAGTTCCAAGTAGAGACCAACTGATAATAATGAGTCTTTTCAGCCCAGATTTCCTCCTTTGCATGGTCCAATTTATGCTGTGTAATGGATACATTAGCATTTAACTCCCTATGTCCAGCTGCCTCAAGGATATTAAGATAGTAAAACAGGGCTAATTAGGAAGCCTCCAGCATGACAAAATTATTGGCAGGTTTTGACGGAGGTTTAATCATTGGTGATTCAGCTGCTCCATAAACATCTCACATTCCCTAGAAACTTTTGATAAAGGGCAGGAAATAAGATGTATAACCATCACAATAATCACTCACCAAGAAGCCTGGCCAAACGTCTTTGGGTTTCAAAATGTGCAATACTACAGCGGCATAAGCAGGTTTGTAGAATAGCAGAGCAGAGCTGTTTTTTTGGGGGGTGAATGGGTGGGGGTAACTGTACAACAACACAGTCACAGATGTAGGAAGAAAAAATGTGGGGAGGGTCAGTAACATCCTTAACATCTTGACTCCACATATAGTTAGTTAGTTTAGCAGCATCAGTAGTATATAATGGTGAAATGGGGAAGGAGTTCTGATGGGATTTGCGATACAAGGTATAATAGGAAAAGATGGAGCCTATAGTAGCAGTGGAATAATAGTCTCTGGGAAGGGACTGTGGATGTGGGATAGCAGGTATAGTAGGGAGAGATGGTGCCCAGGCCCGGAATGGCAATCTGTGGGTTCTGGCAAATGCCAGAGGGGCTGTTGTATGGTTCCATAGAAAGTTATCATATAGTGGACTGGTCAGGGGCTGTTTGGGCCTCAGTGTACTTGGAAAGGCAGGGCCTATGTTGACTCCCAGTACAGGCCTGATGGTGCCTATAGTAGCAGTGCGAATAATAGTCTCTTGGATGAGGCGGTGGGATAACAGGTATAGTAGGGAGAGATGGTGCCTATAGTAACAGTGGATAATAGTCTCTGGGAAGGGAGAGTGACTGTGGGATGGCAGGTATAGTAGGGAGAGATGGTGCCTATATTAACAGTGGATAGTAGTCTCTGGAAAGGGAGTGTGACTGTGAGATAGCAGGTATAGTAGGGAGAGATGGTGCCTATAGTAGCAGTGGGATAATAGTCTCTGGGAAGGGAGTGTAACTGTGGGATAGCGGGTATAGTAGGGAGAGATGGTGTCTATAGTAACAGTGGGATAATAGTCTCTGGGAAGGGAGAGTGACTGTGGGATAGCAGGTATAGTAGGGAGAGATGGTGCCTATAGTAACAGTGGGATAATAGTCTCTGGGAAGGGAGAGTGACTGTGGGATAGCAGGTATAGTAGGGAGAGATGGTGCCTATAGTAGCAGTGGGATAATAGTCTCTGGGAAGGGAGTGTGACTGTGGGATAGCAGGTATAGTAGGGAGAGATGGTGTCTATAGTAACAGTGGGATAATAGTCTCTGGGAAGGGCGTGTGACTGTGGGATAGCAGGTATAGTAGGGAGAGATGGTGTCTATAGTAGCAGTGGGACAATAGTCTCTGGGAAGAGACTGTGACTGTGAGATAGCAGGTATAGTAGGGATAGGTGGTGCCTATAGTAGCAGTGGGATAATAGTCTCTGGGAAGGGAATATGTGAGATAATAAATACATCCATGACCGCACAAAGATTTAATAACTGAAAGCATTTGTATTTTTCCAGTTACACTTAAAGAAGCATTCACCCACATACAGTATTGTATTTATTTATTATAATCCATGATCTGTTCTGCTATAAGGACAAGACCTTTATGTCACACATTCCTCATCCAGGTCAATGTATATTACCGACAACATCCATCCACAGAGAGCTTCGGGTGTTCAATCTTGTGTAAAGGTTAACGGGCTCTAGAATTGCTCCCTGGGGAGACACTTTGTATAATAGGACAGGTGAATAGATCTTATTGTGCTCCTAAAATGCAGATCCTAGAATCATAAAAATGTTGAGAAATGACTGTGCTGCCAAACAGGCCTGAAGTAAGGACTGCTTCAGTTGCAGTCAATAAGTCTCAGCTGCTTTGTTGCCACCTGGCCGATATTTTACCGGCCTGGCCGGTAAAAATGATGGTTGATCCCAATGTTATTAATAGGGAAAAAGATAAATATATAGGAAGGCCGGCATTTTTTTCTGGAAAAGGTGGCAACCCTACTCCGCTGTGTAATTGAAATTCCTGCTCTGAACATTTTTTGACACGGCTGTCGGATGAAGACGCAACATGCAGCATTTGCATCCAACAGTCGCGTCGTGTCTAGGGATGGGCAAATTTGACCCGTTTCGTCTCGCCAAAAATTTGCCGCCGGCGAATTGTCGCAGACGCCCATTAAAGTCTATGGGCGACAAAAAAATGTTGTCACGCAGCGTCTTTTTTTTTGACGCACGCCACCATACAAGTTTATGGGCATCATTTGTTCCCCGAAACGAGGTGAAAAAATTCGCCCATCCCCGACTCGTGTCTATTACTTACCTTAGATTTGGTGCATCCACCTTGACGGCAGCAATTCATCTCAGCGTGTCGGAATGGATGCTATCGCAGGTAAAAGCACTCGTGTAGTTCTCCCTTAGGGTAGAGACACACGCCCAGATTTGGGGGGATAAATCGACAGACGACAAATCTCCTCTTCTTCCGGGATACTAATCTCCCCAAACTGCCTTCTCCTGCCTTCCCGCCGGCTAGAATGTAAATCATATAGGGGGGGATGGCACTCGGAGATATTCGTTTTCCGAAGTCGCTTGAATTTTCCTCAATAGGCAACTTCGGAAAACGAAGTGCTCCAAGTGCCAATTGACACTGCCGTTGCATCCTATGGATTGTGCCAGGTCTGAGGTTGTGTAAAATAATGACATTGATTTTGTATTTTTTAAAATGAATGACCCCCATTTAGCTTTTTCTAATGCATCATGGGCATTTTCAGTCAGGAAGAACTGAAAATAAAGCAAACCTAAAATAATTTCTTATGGACATGTTTTGCTCCCTTAGTGCTCTTGCACTTGTTTCAAAGGTGTCAGTATGTTGCACTGCAACTGTTGGTAGTATATTGTATAGGGTCACAGTCATGGGAGAATTGTCTGTAACATATATTGGGTCTGATGGCATCATGGGACAGGCTATGGGGGTCACAAATGGGAAGACAGGGGGCAGGTGAAAATGACAGATGTGGCCAGCCAGGTCCTGGGCAGAAAAGCTCTCTGCATGAGAACTGAGCAGCATGCTCTTCAGAGCCGGGCCAGGCACCCTAGCCTACCCAGCTGTCCACCTCACCCACTCCTGGGTTCGCGATCCGCTCATTCGCACGTTGAGGCCACATGGGAAGTTATACAGTGCACATACGATATATAGTCAGTATGGAGAAGAGGGTCCGGACTAGGGCTAAGTAGATGAAAAAGGGACGTAACCTGGTGCCCCTTCAACTTTGCACCCTAGGCACGTGTGTCTTCTCCCTACCCCTAGTTCCGGGCCTGGTGCTCTTGCACTTCTCCTCAGGTCTTTATGAATGACCCCCTACAGATATGACAATAATTTAATAATACTATAACTAAATATTAACAGCATAACAAATGATGGGATATCACTGCTAATATTGGGCTGTTTCCAATTCTTAATTGGAGAAGAACAGCCTTTGCGCTGACTAATTGTTTGCGCTGACTAATTACTGCAGGCTCCCACCTTTTATTGCTGTTGGTAGTTCTCCATGCAAGCTTAGCGATCCAAATTGCCTTCTTACTTTATTGCCCCTAATTACAGTGTATGGGACATGAATATGTATGTGTGTGCAGGAGTAATAGGCGTGTAGATGCATGTTCATGAACACATTATGGGAGACCTCTCAGTTCATTTCAGTTAATCCAGTTACTGACAATATAAATGGTAGAAATAATTCCAGCCACATAGGCTTGTGATATTGTATCTTTTTCGGCATAATACACTCTCTTCTTTGTTTTTTTCTGAACAAGGAGCATGGGAGCCCTGTAGCTATCGCTACATTCCAAATCAGTTGGCATCTCCATGGTTAACACAGTGGCCTCCATCAAATACTGCAGCACAGGTGCACCAAAAGAATAGGGCTCACACCTCTTATTCCTAAAATGACACCAACTGGACTTTTCAGCGCAATTACAGTCAATGCATAATTTTTTATGCATTTACTGCAACTGTGCCATGCGTATCTCCGCCTGGTGACAACAATAACACTTGAATCATGGGGAAAAAAACACTGAATTGTTGGTAGAAGACTTATTTTTTGTTTTTGTGAAAGTTTCGTTGGACGATCTAACATCAGTGAGACCATGGTATTGTTTTATCATATAATTATGGACAAAATGGCAATTGATTGAAATAATTCTAAAGACAGAACAGGCCCCTTGTGTGTCAAACAGCCTTAAAAGATACTGTATACTGTAAAACATATTCACTGCAACAGAAACATGCCCTGTTTCACTATACTTGAGTTCAACCGCCATCCTGCTCTTTGTTTCCTTGCCCAGCTTACCCATGATGACTGCACAATTCAGTCACTACCATGCTCTCTCCCACCCAAATGCAGCTCAACCATCCTGCTCTCTCCCACCCGAACATCTTCTTGCTCTCCCGCCCAAACACAGCTTAACCAGCCGGCTCTCTCCAACTCAAACATAGCTCAACCATCCTGTTCTCTCCAACCCAAACACAACTCAACCATCACGTTCTCTCCCACCAAAACACAGCTCAATCACCCTGCTCTTTCCCACCCAAACACAGCTCAACTAATCTTGCCCTACCCCTTACCCCAAACATAGCTCATCCTGCTATTTTCACCCTAACTCAGCTCAGAAATATCCCTCTGTACCCAGTTCAGCCTACATCCTGTATTCTCTCTGTCCCCTTGCCCAGCTCAACCTGCTTTCTCATACTCTCTTCCACCCTAACTCAGCTCAGTCACAATCCTGCTCTCTCCCAGTTTGCCATTCATGTGCAATGTGAAAAATCCATAAACAAATCACCATGTTTTGTTTTATGTTTTACAAAAGTACAGTTCATTTTGTTATAGTCCAGCACAATTGTCAGTGCATGCCAAGCTGCATCCACTTCAATTTAGCCACAAGTTTATACTGCCATGCACTCCTATTACTTCATTGATAATGAGCCCACAAAGCAATTTATATACAATCTTCGCAATGCAAAGTATAATATTCTGCTGCCATCTGCTGGGGAAACCAAAATTAGCAATGTTTTCATATAAGCAGTTGCCCACTATTTTCTTTATCAGTACAATTGGCAAGGCCAAGGTAAAGCTAAACAAAACCATCATCATATCAATTAACATTAATTTTAAAATGTATACTATAGGCACCATCTCTCCCTACTATACCTGCTATCCCACAGTCACACTCCCTTCCCAGAGACTATTATCCACTGTTACTATAGGCACCATCTCTCCCTACTATACCTGCTATCCCACAGTCACACTCCCTTCCCAGAGACTATTATCCACTGTTACTATAGGCACCATCTCTCCCTACTATACCTGCTGCTATCCCACAGTCACACTCCCTTCCCAGAGACTATTATCCCACTGTTACTATAGGCACCATCTCTCCCTACTATACCTGCTATCCCACAGTCACACTCCCTTCCCAGAGACTATTATCCCACTGTTATATAGGCACCATCTCTCCCTACTATACCTGCTATCCCACAGTCACACTCCCTTCCCAGAGACTATTATTCCACTGTTACTATAGGCACCATCTCTCCCTACTATACCTGCTATCCCACAGTCACACTCCCTTCCCAGAGACTATTATCCACTGTTACTATAGGCACCATCTCTCCCTACTATACCTGCTATCCCACAGTCACACTCCCTTCCCAGAGATTATTATCCACTGTTTCTATAGGCACCATCTCTCCCTACTATACCTGCTATCCCACAGTCACACTCCCTTCCCAGAGACTATTATCCCACTACTACTATAGGCACCATCTCTCCCTACTATACCTGCTATCCCACAGTCACACTCCCTTCCCAGAGACTATTATTCCACTGTTACTATAGGCACCATCTCTCCCTACTATACCTGCTATCCCACAGTCACACTCCCTTCCCAGAGACTATTATCCCACTGTTACTATAGACACCATCTCTCCCTACTATACCTGCTATCCCACAGTCACACTCCCTTCCCAGAGACTATTATCCCACTACTACTATAGGCACCATCTCTCCCTACTATACCTGCTATCCCACAGTCACACTCCCTTCCCAGAGACTATTATTCCACTGTTACTATAGGCACCATCTCTCCCTACTATACCTGCTATCCCACAGTCACACTCCCTTCCCAGAGACTATTATCCCACTGTTACTATAGACACCATCTCTCCCTACTATACCTGCTATCCCACAGTCACACTCCCTTCCCAGAGACTATTATCCCACTGTTGCTATAGGCACCATCTCTCCCTACTATACCTGCTATCCCACAGTCACACTCCCTTCCCAGAGACTATTATCCCACTGTTACTATAGGCACCCTCTCTCCCTACTATACCTGCTATCCCACAGTCACACTCCCTGCCCAGAGACTATTATCCCACTGTTGCTATAGGCACCATCTCTCCCTACTATACCTGCTATCCCACAGTCCCTTCCCAGAGACTATTATCCCCACTGCTACTATAGGCACCATCTCTCCCTTCTATACATGTTATGCAACAGCCACAATCCCTTCCCAGAGACTATTATCCCCACTGTAACCCCATGTAATTGGGGTTTGTTACTTACATGATACAAAGTTTCTAAAACGTAATTGGCTTTTGGCATAGAGCCCAGAATAGATACTTAGATACATTTGTGACAATTTAAGATAAGCAAAGAAGCAATTGTAACAATTTAAGAGAATCAAATCTCCTGTGATTTACAGCTTAAATGGCAATTCACCTTAATTAGCAAAACTTTAATAACACAAAACCCCCAGAAATGTGTTCAAACTTTCATAACCTGCCATATGTTGTTAAATGGACATGGTAATTAGGGGGTGTAACCACATAAAAAAAGGGCATGGTCAAAAAATATGCGCAGCAAATCTTTTTTCTCCCTCTTTCTTTTTCTAAAATGTTGAGAGGCATGAGAGAATATCCTTTATTATGTACAAGTCCAGGGAGGGGCAATTCCCTCCCTTTGCCCCTATCTCTGGATGTCCATGCAGAATCCCACTCCTTGCCAAGTTTACTACAGATGGCATCCTGAAAGCCAACGAGTGAGGTATAGAGGTATCTAGATGAGTAAAATTTGATTGAAACCGTATCAAGCAGTATTGCAATCAAGCTTTTGCCATTCTGTCTGTCTGTTTCTAGGGCAGAAAAGTGGAAGGCACTTCTGTTATACATCCATTGTATTAGCAGTGGTTAGGTATATGGCTGCAATGAAGAGAAGAGATTGACACCATTCAATTAGGTACTTGAGTTCAAATATGCTCTTGCACTTCTGCATGGTATGAATCGTTCCTCTTGGGGACACACTGCACCTACTGACACTGGGGAACCACTGGACTACAACAGCAGTAACCTCCGCTCTTTTCAAATTCAGATCCTTAATTTTGGCAGATTTTGGTGTCAAATACAAAGTCTCGCATTTCTTCACCAAAATCAGCCAAGTGTGATATCGCCAAAAACCACGCAACAGTTCTGGATATGAAAAGGAGAGGAAGGTACTGCCCTTGTAGGGACTGAAATATTTCGCCCAGGTTTAGCTCTAGCCTTACAATACCATGAGTGGAAGAAATTAGGTTGGCTCATGTGTAGGGTTGCCACTAGTGATTGGCGAATCTGTCCTGTTTCGCTTTGGCGAAAAATTTAAGAAACTCTGGAAAAGTTGACGAAATGGCAAAAAATTTGCGAAACGCATCAATAGGCGACAAAATTATTTTGACATGAGCAACAATTTTTTTTACGCGCAGCTCTTTTGTCCAAATGCATTAAAGTCAATGGGCGTCTGAAAATTGACACGTGCCAATTTTTTATTTTGTTGTGGTGAATTTTCACCGCCGGTTAATCTTAGGCCAGGGGCCCACTCTCAGTACTATTTTTCTTTCTCTCCTCACTCAACCTCTATTCTCCTAGTCTCTTTTCTTTA
The DNA here is from genome assembly GCF_017654675.1 of Xenopus laevis. Classification (NCBI taxonomy): domain Eukaryota; kingdom Metazoa; phylum Chordata; class Amphibia; order Anura; family Pipidae; genus Xenopus; species Xenopus laevis. The sequence goes on along the minus strand of NC_054378.1, from coordinate 111,230,298 downwards.
CAGGCTATACTCTATTATTCCACCTATTTGGCCTCTTTATTCTCATATAAATAGGGAATGGCCATGAAATAGGCCAAATGTTTAGCAGCATGAGGGCCACTGACACCTGGGCCCACTGGGAGTTTTCCTGGTATCTCGTGGGCCAGTCCGACACTGCATTACCCCTGCCCAACCCCAACCCCCCAGGAGGAAAAGGTGGCAATCCTACTCCTGCGTATAAGGTAATATGGAATAAGAAAAGTGAACATAAGATTAATTTACCATGGTGGGCAAGGTGTCAATACAAAATACCATGCTTTGTTCCTTAGCTGACTTCTTGCTACTCACTGTGTGCAGCATTGCTTCTGTTTAAAGGCACTGCATACTTCAGGTGGCGCAGGGGAGACCCCTGGAATGCTTTTAACTTGCATGTCATTCAGAACAAGAAAACTTGGGAGCAAAAGACTAAGCAAGCCTTGTATATCAAGCCCACCTATGACAGTTACTAAATACAGGGCTCATTTCCCCTATGTGAGCTGTCTGCATCTCTGACAATGCCCATAGCATTGCTAAATAAGCCTGCATAATATAAGAAATTCAAATGCTAAGCTCATAATTCATGTCCTTTTAGAGTAACATGGATATCAGAGAATACAGTGCATAGAGAGCCTGCAAGTTAAGCAGAGTGTACATGGATCTTATAATAAAAATGGGATCAGAGGTCCCTGCTCACAAGAGCTTACAGTCTAAAGAGTTGCACACTTTAGGCGTATGGCTGGCTTTTTGGCTAGTGTTACTATATTGTTCTGAATGCTAATATATGAATAGTGGGTGCTGCTGTTTCAAGTTATATTTGCAATGCAATAGCTATATCTATATCTTATTACAGTTAGCAGAAAATTAAGATTGGGAGAAGAGAAAAGTATTTCACACGGCTTTCCTCTTTTCACAAATATGCCAAAATGAACAGCGGGCGGTGCTGTTATTTCAAATGAATTATATTTGCAGTGTTTATATTTCTGTGGCCATTAAAGGATTTGTTTAAAAAAAAATAATGTCAAAATGAATAGGATGCAGTTCTAAGCACTTTTGTAATTGACATTAATTATTTTTCCCATTTCAGAGCTATTGAAAGGGTGATTTACCTTTAAGTTAACTTTTAGTATATATGGCCAGTGGCGGAACTACCCCGGCAGCTCACACGCCACTGAAATGCGGGCCTGAAAATCACGTAAGGAGGGGTGCGGGGGGCCCGGCTGCATGTCCCGCACCAGGGCCCGCCCCCCTCTAGTTACGTTACTATATGGTCAATTATAAGCGACTTTTGAATTGGCTTTCATTTTTTCTTTCTTATAGTTTTTTTAAACTATTTGCCTTTTTCTTCTGAGCTTCTTCTGTCACTGACCCCCATCTAAAGAACAAATGCTTTGTAAGGCTACAAAATTATTGTTATACCTGACGAAGGAAAACAGAGAAGTGTTCTGGTGTTGCTTTGCTCATGAAAGAGCTTAGAAACTTTAGAAAACCTTTCCTATCTCTTTTCTGAGCAGAGCAACAGCAGAACATTTCTGTTTTCCTGATGTATCGATCTCTCTGACCATACAGGTGCAGGAACTGATGAGCAATTGTTACAAAATTCATGAGGGCTCATTCAAAAGGCAGTGTTCAAAATAGCCAAATTGTAACAGATAAAGAAGAAACAGAGGATGTTTGTTTTCTTCTTTATTAGTCTTACTTATGATATGCAGCACAAACACATTATGTTATGTAGGATACCCACTACTTTATCAGATGCACTTAGTGCTCAATAAATTATTTCTCTAAAGCTCCACAGATCTCACTCTACTTATACAATTCTATTCAATATAATTTAAAGATGCACTGATTCGGTTCAGGATTCGGGTTTTTTTCAGCAGGATTCGGCTGAATCCTTCTGCCAGGCCAAACCAAATCCTAATTTGCATATGCAAATTCGGATTTGGTTCGGTAATCTGCCAGATCTTTTGCAAAGGATTCTGGGGGTTCGGCCAAATCCAAAATAGTCGATTCCGTGCATCCCTAATTTCATTATTTTATTTCCTAGATTCGATCTCCAAGTAGTCCAGTAGTTCTAAGAAATTACCAGCAGGGAGCGCTGTACAACATATAATAAGACCAGCTCTGTAGGTCGCAGCACCACTTGGCATGTTTTTCAACACCACAGTAAAGATTTACAAGGGACAGATCAGATTCTTCTCCAGCAGATCTTTTGGTTTAATCTTTTCAGTGCCATTTGATTTTTGCCCATCATTCAGTTACATGCCAATTTTTTTTTCAGTTTGTTCAAGGTGATTTTTGTCCATTTTTGCTGTTTCCCTTAAAAAGGCAGTTCACCGGGATTTGGCCAGGATTCTGGCTTTTTTAGCAGGATTTGGATTCGGAATCCAAACCGAATCCTAATTTGCATATGCATATGCTGACATTTGGCCCTTCCCTCTTATACTCTGCCATCAATGTTGCTCCAGATGGTGGAAGTTGGACCACAACAAGCAGAGACAACAGCACAGGTCTAGTGCAGTGTGCAACAAGAGTAATGGTATTATTATTATTATTATTATTAATAGTGGCAGTACTACCCACAACCACAAAGATGGCAGCAGAGTCACTGAATAGGGAACTACAAACTGCTGCTTCAGCGACTTTCTGTCGATTCCAGCACATTCCAGATGCAGCACAAGGCACACAGGACACAAATTTCTGTCCATTAGAAATCATTCATTTATGTAATGCTATATAAGGTGAAAACAGCCCAAAATTACCCCATATGTGGTGACTTAATTAACACTATTTCCATATGGTGGACACACTCAAATAATTAACAAACACAAAGCGGAGTCTCCAAAATTAATTTCTTTACATAAAGGCAATACACAGTATAACAGACAAAATAATAGTTTCTCATAACATATATACATATATACATAGACGGATCAGCCCTATTAGAGAATAGTCCCGACGTTTCGGCACAATAGCCTTTCAGAATTCCCCTTGACAAAGGCTATTATGCTGAAACGTTGGGGCTAGTCTCATTTTTGGCAAGTGTATCTGCTTCTTGTTTGCTCTTTTTCCTTGAATACACATTAGTGTGGTATGTATTGTTATCTAATAGGGCTAATCTGTCTATGTATATATGTGTATATGTTTATGACAAACTATTATTTTGTCTGATATACTGTGTATTGCCTTTATATAAAGAAATTCTTTTTTTGAGATACTACCTTGTGTTTGTAAATTATTTGGGTGTACAAGCCCCTCATATGGAAACTATGTAAGGACCCAGCCTTGCACAAGGTAGTCCATACGTACACCTTCCTCTGAGGTCCTTCCTTAACAAGCTACCCTCTATTCATTAAGGGCTTCTTTACTTCATGTTCCCTGAACCATCCCCCTCTCTTATGAGGGGAGTCCAATGGAAATAACTGTGTCCCTCCTACCTGTTATACCACTCCCTCCACCTACATGTTGGACCTATTCCTAGTTACCGTCTGGACTGGGAGTCAAAATAGGCCCTGGCATTCCAAGTACATTGAGGCCCCACCAGCCCACTAATTAGTTATTTTCTATGGCATAATACAGCAGCCCCTCTGGCATTTGCCAGAACCCACAGATTGCCAGTCTTAGTCCTCTGTCTACAGCAAAGCCATTAATCTGAACTGGGAACAGGCCAACACAGGGAATACTCCTTTACATTCACAATGGGCCCTAAGGGTCTGGCCACACGAACCGATTCGGGGAGATTAGTTGCAACAAGTAGTAGGCAACAAATCTCCTCTTCTTTGCGGAGACTAATCTCCCCGATATGCCTTCCCCTGCCTTCCACCGGCTTAAATGAAAATCGCCTGGGGGCAGGCACTCGGAGTGATTTGTTTTCCGAAGTCGCCTGTAATTGCCTCATGAGCAAATTTCGGCCAACTTCGGAAAACAAAGCGATCCAAGTGCCTGCCCCAGGTGATTTTCATTGCCGGCGGGAAGGCAAGGGAAGGCAGATCGGGGAGATTAGTCACTGCAAAAAATAGGAGATTTGTCGTCTGGCGACTAATCTCCCTAAATCTGTCAGTGTGGCCAGACCCTCAGGTTGGGTTTATTTGTAAATCTAGTGTTATTAGAGGTGACATTTAACCTAACCCCATGACACTGTGAAATCTCTGTGCAAATTGCTTTATTTTTGCAAGGTGTAAGACCTGTTTATACTGCAATATGAGCCCCAAATGTAACATTTACACCCACATCCTTAGAAAAACAAAGTGTGAGGCAGAGGCTAAAAATGCAGCATTTCTCGGCCCACAAGTGATTGTTAGATAAGCAGAAATGCTCTTGCCCCCCTTAACGTGATCCAAGAAAAAGCAAATGATCCCTAGTATGTCTGGCACTACATTTCAACTATCTATTTAAAGGTCATCGATGTATATCTAAATATACATATCTATCATCTATCTCTTGTATCTAATCTCTACACGTATCTGTCTATCTCTATTGCATATTCAGACCTGGGGCCTTTATCTAACACTAGAGCACACACAGCTATAAACAAAGCTCACATATACATTCAATTCTGTGGGAGAACTGACCCTGACGGTGCCCCTGGCATTGTTGGCCTTGAGGGCTGAATGTGCATGTTTCTGCAGACAATGCCAGCCTTTGTGTACAGGAATGTGTCCCCGGGGAGAGTTATGTGAGGTGGGGGAGAGGGTCAGATGCCCAGAACTCTTGCTGCGATGGACCAGGGTGGTGCCAGCTGCACACATCTCCATTCATAAGGAACAAATCCCCCCAAATGCTGGACAATTGTATTTGCAAAGTGAGGGTGAAACGGCTGCTTTATATTTCTCATATCCCAGGCATCCAAGGTACAGTGGCCATGGTATCATCTGTCATAAACCTAACAATGTCTTCTCCATATTATTATATTTTTGTATAGGATGAGAACTCCAAGTCCAGACGGGCAATCTGCGGGTTCTGGCAAATGCCAGAGGGGCTGCTATAAGATGCCATAGACAGTCACTATTTAGTGGGCTGTTGTGGGGCTGTTTGGGCCTTGTTTGTGTACTTAAAGGAGAATTAAAGCTTAACTAAAGAAGTAGCTAGAAATGTTGTACATTATGTTTTGGGCTTCTGTACCAGCCCATGGCAACCACAGCCTAGTAGTAAAGATCTGTGTCTCCAAAGATGCCCCAGTAGCTCCCCATCTTCTTTTCTGCTGATTCACTGCACATGCTCTGTGCTGCTGTCACTTACTGAGCTTAGGGACCCACTCACAATATACAGTACACATAGAATAGAAATGTCACAATATAAGGCTGATTAGTAATTAATACAGATAATTAGTACATGGCAGCACAGAAACCAGTGCAATTCGCATCAGAATTTAACAATCAGCCCTGTAGCATCAGCTTATATTACAGACCAACTTCATTTTCTGCTTAATAATTTGTGATGACCCCTAAATGTAGTTTCTCAACATCAGAGCCCACTGAGCATGTGAGTGGACACTTTCCAAGATGGTGACCCCCTGTGACAAGTTTGAAGTCCTGGATCATTGCTGCTATTGACAAGCTGAAACTTTAGGCTGGGGCAATAAGGTCATTATATAAAATATGGCATTTTTAGCCACATTCATTTTTAGGATTTATTTCTCCTTCAGAAATGCCAGGGCATATTATGAATCCCAGTTTGGCAGTGGGTCACTCAATAAAAGCGGCTGTTGCTTCATTTTATACAGGCAGGGGTGTTCCAGGAGTGTTCCGTTTGTTGACGCCTGTGTTTTTTTTTCCGCACCCCCCCCAGAGTACAACCTGAATCATGGTTCTCACCTTAGCAAAAATGGCACTGTGTATAGGTCATTCAAGCAGTCCGGCACATGACTCCAGTTGCCTCTCTCCCCCCCCCCAAAAAAAGTATACAGCATTAGTGCGCATGCGGGCACGAGCGCAGGGGGCATGTTAGGAGCAGTGTGAGGTTAGGTACTGGGAGAAGGGCCATTGAGTCGCAGTCCCATTGCACACCTCCCAACATTTTGGAAAAATAAAGAGGGACAAAAAAGTTGCAGCGCGTAGCATGGAATTTTTATGACCACGCCCATTTTTGTGGCCACACCCTCTAATTACCATGTTCATTTTAAAATAATTTGAAGATTATAAAAGTTTGAACATATTTCTGTGTTTTTTTTTCCAGTTATCACAGTTATGCTAATGAAGGTGAATTGCCCTTTAAGCTGTGCGTCTAAAGCTGGCCATAGATGTAAAGATTTTTAAAAGATCGCATCGTTATTGTGAGACGAAGATTATCTCGAAACAATCGTATAAATGTACGATGTGTCCATCAACTAAAAAGGCGATATTGCTAGGAAAACTGAGGGTAGCTGCCTGCTTGGCCCTGCAGACATAGATAGATTGCACTGGGTACGATCGTTCGAATCCAACTAACCGCACGATAATTTGACGGATTGGTCGGACTGCACTGAAATTGGTCGTTCACCAAACAAGAATCGTCACGTCTATGGGGACCTTAAATTTTCCCAAGGGATCTGTTAACTTATATTGTTACAATGACTTATTTGCTTATCTAGATACATTTGAATTGTTACAAATGTATATTATCTTCTGTTGTTTGTGGCTGTTCTGTGCTCTCTGCCAAAAGCCAATTAAGTAAGAAACTCTGTTTCTTTTTCTGCCTGTTGAGTGCAGAGAAAAACAGGACATTCCAGTACAAATGAGGGACTGCAGGTTGAGCTGTCAAAAGAGGGACTGTCCCTCTAAAGACGGGACAGTTGGGAGTTATGCCATTGGACCCTGAATCGTCAGTCAGACTCTGGTTGGAGTGGGCAAGACAGGGTCAGGCGCAGGTTCACAACCCAATACCAGCTACTAATTATAAAGATCTTTATAAAGACATTTGGTCCCGTTTAGACAAATGCCCCCTTTACCTGTTTATTAAAACAGCCCTGATGCAAAAGGGGTGGTTCACCTTTGAGGTAACGTTTAGTATGTAATAGAATGCCTAGCTACTTTGCAATTGGTCTTCATATGCTATACTTTTTGAGTTATTTGCCTCTTTCTTCTGATCCTTTCCAGCTTTCAAATGGGGGGTCACTGACCCTATCCTACAACAAATGTTCTGTAAGACTACATATTTATTGTTATTGCTACTTTTTTATTACTCATCTTTCTATTCAGGCCTCCCCTATTCCAGTCTCTTAGTCAAATCAGTGCATGGTTGCTAGGGTAGTTTTGACCCCAGCAACCAGATTGCGGAAATTGCAAACTGGAGAGCTGCTGAATTAAAAGATCAATAACTCAACACCCACAAATAATAAAAAATGAAAACCAATTGCAAAGTGTCTCAGAATATCACTCTCTACGTTGTACTAAAAGTTAATTTAAAGGTGAACAACCTCTTTAAAGGGAATTCTAGATAAAAAATAAAATTTGTTCTAACGCAAAAAAATATCATTCTAGTTTCCTGTTATTCTCTGCACTGGCGGTTCTCACTATGACAACAATGTAGCAAAGGGGCAGCTGATTATCAGTCCCTGCTGTGAAGCATGCAAGGCATTGTGGGAAGTGAATGTAGGCTGGAGGAGCTGCTGCACTATTGCAAACGTCAGAACCAGCAGTGCAGATTGGGACAGAGAGTTTTGGGTTATTTGTATCTACATTACAAACATGTACAGAGGCGCTCCCTATGTAACAAAAACGCCAAGCCAATATCGCTTGGCCAGAGTCACTGAGCGGATTACAAGCACAGCGACTACGAATTTGCGATTTTTACAGCGCTGCGGGGAGCGAAAAGATGCTCAGTGGGCGCGGCTCCATCAGATGACTTGGGGCGGAGTTATCTGTCCCTTGCCGATCACTAAACGTCGTAGCCCCGCCCGGACGATGACACGCCCCCTCTGCGTCATGACGATTGACGCCGAGTGAAGGCAAAGCGGGTGTGTTCAGTCTGGACTGGAGCTGCTGGAGAAATCAGTGAGTGAGTAGAGAATACATGTCTGTTCTATGTCTGTTCTACTGGCATGGCCACACTGGGAACACATTTATGCCTTAGAGCAGCGACAGGTCCTTCTTGCGCTACTGATAGGGGTGATCAATGAAAGAATGCGCTTACAGGCTTGCCCTGCATTTCCATAGGGGGTTCATTTGCCAACACTGGGCACATTTACCTCTGGACATTTAACCAGGGCGGAAAGACAGATGTTTACTTTCATAGTTCTTCCGCAGCTGGCTGAAAAATATGTTTGCTGGTTGCTATGGGTTACTGCCCTGGTGCAAATTTGCCCAGTGTTCATGCATTTTCCCTTGTATTGATGTAAGGTGGGGGGCGGGGCACAGTCTTCAGGAAATTGGTATGTTTAGTTGTGTTTGAAGTGTATATGCTCAGACTGCTTGCCATTAGTCTTTTCTATCTATCTATCTATCTATCTATCTATCTATCTATCTATCTATCTATCTATCTATCTATCTGTATATGTCTATCTAGCTATCTTCATCTATGCATGCATCTGTACCAGCCAGTGCCATCTTTTCTGTGGCAGCCTCTGTGTATTTATTATGCCTGCATTGATTAGAAGTAGTGACCGAGTTCTCCATCCTGCCCTCCCAGGTGACCAGGAAAGGGAAAGGTCTGCCAGAGGTGCTAGGAACCATAGTTTCAGCCAAGCTGGAGATGTAGTTACTGTGCAGTATGAAGTTTGCCAGGGGATGCTGGGAGATTTGGGTGTATTCTTGCATATAAGCTGCCTCATAGCTACTGGTGACAGCCAAGGGCTGTAAGTGGATTCTGGGAGCTGTAGTTGAACAATGTAGTCTGCTTGTGCCAAGCAAAGGCTGTCGGGGAATGCTGAGAGCTGTGATTGAACAAGTGCTGGAGATATGCTCACTCACAGGTTGGAATTGCTGCTTTATTATTAAAACTGCACATGGTGTTAAATGTGTGAGTAAACTAAATGTGAAATAATAATGAGGCACAGCAAGGGCACATGGAGCATGCAAATGTTATTTGGGTGATAACTGGTTGTGTTACTGGCAGGCTCTAGCATTAACATGGGAGCAGTGCTACTTGCCTCTGTGTGTTACACTATACAGGAATGTATTGCCTCTGTTTCTGGGCCATGGCTTTCTGTTTTCTTCTTCCATATGGGTTGCTCTGCTGTCTCTTCCATGTACTGCTCTACCCGGCCTTGTTATACATTGTTCTTCTTCTCCCTCCCGTGGCTCTTCTGTTTTCCTGACAGCCTTCCAACGTGCTTTTCCCAACTGTTTCCCCTTTTCATATCTATGGCATTCATTCATCCCTGTACTTCTAACCATCTGCAGCAGAAATATCCAGACCATTCCTATCCCCCCCTATCGGACACCTGTGGGATTGTCTAGATAGCCCAATGCTTACACAGCACTCTACAGTGATCATTCTTCATCCACATCAGTCCCTGCTCCAGTGGAGCTTACAGGCTAAGTTCTCTATGGTCCACGCACATAGGATCAGTTTATGGGGAGCCAGTTAAACACCTTTATTTGTTTTTGGGTTTGAAAGTAGAGACTAGCCATGGGGACCCCACACAGACATGAGGAGAAAACTCTTGTAAATGCATTTTCATTCATTCATTCATTATGTGGATTCAAAAATACCCACATAATATCTGGTTCCCACTTAGAATGCACAGCTTGTTCATGATCCTCAATAATGCTCCATGATGCTTGCAATTTACCAAAACAGACACCAGTATGAAAGTTAAGACACTCTTTTCTCATACTGCATGTGTCTGTGAATGCCATGACTAAAGCATAAATAATGGCATTTGCATCCAATTCACTTTGCACAGGTCTATTGTGGATATGCACCCCGAGAATTACTGTCAGATTCAGGCTGCTGCTAATTCCAGGGTTCCCTTGCATCCATGCACATTGGCACCTGTCCTACATTGCTGAGGAGCATGTGTGGATGCAAGTACCTTTGTTAATGGTGTCAGTGCACACTCACCTTTTTATCCTGTGGGATCAAATTTGATATGAACAAACTAAAAATGTCATAATCTTTGCTGAAATCATGCTGAGCATCTCTTGTCCAGATTGTTTGGGTTGTTGGCTTGAACAAATGGAACAGTAGATAATATAGTGAATAAAGTACCCCCTCTTGTAAAATATAAGGATATTATAAGTTACCGAGGAGTTTCATGACCATATAAAAACACGAGGCCGAAGGCCGAGTGTTTTTATACAGGTCATGGAACTCCGAGGTAACTTCTAATATCCTCATATTTTACAACCGGGGGTACTTTATTTATTATAATACACAAATTTCAGTGAGTCATGTGACAGAAATGACATCAGAACTCACCGTTTATAACTGATGACATCAGAACTCACCGTTTATAAGGATATAATTTACAAGATATTCATGGCTTTTGTGTATTATAATGTTTATTATGGTCACCCAAGTGCAGGCCTGCGCTGGCAATCTGTGGGTTATGGCAAATGCCAGATTGGCTGCTTTAAGATACCACAGACAGTCACTATTTATTGGGCTGGTGTGAGCTATTTGGGCCTTGTTGTACTTGGAATGCCAGAGCCTGTTTTGACTCCCAGTTCAGACAAGCCCAAGTGTATGGCTAGCTGGACGCAATCTCCTATAACTTTCCAATCCCCATTATGTGGCCACCTTCAGCATTTGTTATTTAGGCGGTGTTGTTATTCTATGCATCTGCCTGTTTCTATGCTGCTGTTTTATGCCTGCGCACTTTCTTTTGTGTGTCCAAACCTGCTGATCCTGTATTGTCAGGTTGTGAATTTTAGTGGGTCTCTCGTGTGTTTTTTTTTTTGTGTTTTTTGTCTAACTCTGTTCCTTGGCTGTACTTCACCTCCAGCCTGTGCTGTTTTGTTGCTTCTCCACTATAAATTTGGACCTGCTTTCTTGCTTTATGATGCTTCTGCCAACTCTATTGTACCTGCTCTAATACGTTGCTTTACATTTCAGCTGTTTTCCTCCCTCTCCTCATTCCTGCCCTGCTGCCTTTCCATCTGGAGCAGATCTTTTGCCTTGTTTTTCTAACGCATCCCAAATGAGTTATTGTGCTCTGTTTCACATCATCTGGCTTTCTTACATCAGTTCAACTCTTGGGTTCAAGGTGGGCATCTGAATATGACTTCCTGATCTGTCTTTTTACCTTTTCCTTATCAAAATTCCCCTTCTAATAATTGCTTATGCATTATTTATCCTAGTGTGGTAACCCATAACAACATCATAAATGAGTTTATTTAGTGTAATGACTGAAAGCATCTGAATCATTGCTGCGAGCCACTGTACTGGTGCTGGCGAGGGTCACTCTCCCTTAACTTCATCCATAGATTTTCCTGCTGTGCCATTCTTCTGATGTCAGGACTTGGAATTGTTATTTTTGGAGTGAAACTGGGACAGTGCTGTGAAAGAGAAAAATAAATCTTGTACAATTCTGATGAACAGATAAATGAAGGAACAGTCAGGGGTGCCTGCGTGATACTCTAGTAGTTCATGGATGCGTTTAGTTTACCGGAAAATAAAAGTTACTAAGTGTGATCCTGTTGCTTTGCTGTGAAATGTTTGCATTTGATGTGCTTATGTCGGATTGTGTTGTGCTTCATGTGTTTCAGAATCATAGCAGTGCTAGAAAAAAAGGATACATTTTTCTTTGTGGCACAGCAACAGTTAGAACATTTTCAAACCAAAAAAAAGCCTTTAAATAAAGGGGCTGTTTTCCCATGGAAACCCAGATGCTTATAGGTCTGTGGCCCTTTTTCCATTTGTCCCTATGCTGTTGTACACAAATAGGAACAGTATGTGACTGAGAGAAGAATCCAGCAGATGCAATTGAGCAAAACCTGTCATCGGGCCTGAAGGCATATCTCATGTGTATTGCTTTATCGGAATAACTGTGCCTTTTTTTTTTTTTCAAAGTGCTACAATATGTCTGAATGCAGCAAAGCACGTTGTAGTAACACAGGTCTATGGTATTAACATACTTTAATTCTTTGCTGAATGTTTAAGCACAAAGAAGAACCCATTACCTAGTATTTTACTTTAAATAAATCTATATTTGTTCTGACCTTCCAGGTTTAACGTTGCACCCGTTCCTGTGCTCAACTTCCTTATTTGCCTTTTCCTGGGAACCGTTTGACGGTTCTTTGCTCCACTTTTAAAACCCAGCACAGATGACAACTAGAGCTTTGGGATCCTGCCAGGCTCTGTATCTAAGGAACACTTCGCTTCTTTCTCAGGAGGCTGGTGGCTTGGTACTGGCACGCTGTGGCATGGGCTGTGCCGTTGGGAAGTGCATTCCCCTCGTTTCTGTGAAAAGTTACCTGTGCTGTGTTTTTTTTGGGCCTCATTGCTTTATTTAACTCCTGTATGTCCTAGTATATCCTCCTGCCTCTGATACAGAACTTTTTTGTTCATAAGGGGAAATGCTTTTTTTGTTAAAAAAAAAACTAAACCCTAAAAATGAGTGGCTAAAAATGCCAAATTGTATATACTGAACTAATGCATCAGCCTAAAGTTTCAGCTTATCAATAACAGCAGTGATCCAGGACTCCAAACTTGTCACAGGGTCACCATCTTGAAAAGTGTCTCTGAGCAGCTGTTGAGAAACGAAGTGTAGGGGTCGTCACAAATTATTGAGCAGAAAATGAGGTGATGCTACAAGGGTGATTATTTAATTCTGATGCTAGTTGCACTGGTTTCTGTGCTGCCATGTAGTAATTATCTGTATGAATTACTAATCAGCCTTATATTGTGACATTTCTATTCTATGTGTACTGTATATTGTGAGTGGGTCCCTAAGCTCAGTAAGTGACAGCAGCACAGAGCATGTGCAGTGAATCAGCAGAAAAGAAGATGGGGAGCTACTGGGGCATCTTTGGAGACACTGATCTTTACTGCTAAAGGGCTGTGGTTGCCTTGGACTGGTACAGAAGCCCAAAACATAATGTACAACATTTCTAGCCTACTTCTTTAGTTCAGTTTTAGTTATCCTTTAAACAGCAGTGCCATAGAAGTGCCCTGTCTGAATTTAATGCAGCGGTGTGACATGAATCACTCTACTCATCTTTTATCCAATGTAACCCTTTCTGTAAAGTGATTTATGCTATACATGATGCCACTTAAAGTTTTAAAGGACTTATGTTTTGGTCAAATTTAAGTACTTTTAGCCCTTTCTGTGCTACTGTGGTTTGATCTTTACCTGCAGTGTTTTAGCAGTCAACATAGAGCATGGCATAAGTTAGTGAAACCAGGAAAAAAAGTGAAACCAGGAAACATATACAGTAGTATCTATCGTACTGATAAAGCCTAGTAGATGTGTTCATTTACCACCAGCCTGTTTTAAAAACAAATCCCGGATTGCCTGTAAGCCAGGCCACTGTCTACTAAAGTATTGTGATACATTAATTGATGTATTTCTAAGCCAGGGGTGCCCAAACTTTTTGCAACGAGGGCCAGATTTGGTGATGCGAAAATGTGTTGGGGCCGGCTACAGCGTGTCTCTGTGTGCCAGTATGTGTCTATTTCTAACACCTTCAGCACACCGGCAGCAGTATAGACCGAAGAAGTGGTAGATCATTTCACTAATGTGCCCAAATATTACGGCTACGTGATTCCTGATCACACTCTGCTGGAGGGGCCACATTATTATTAATTTCATGACAGAGGCTGAGGGCCGGTGTAAATTTGAAAACGGCCGCAATTGGCCCCCGAGCCGCACTTTGGACATGCCTGTTCTAAGCAGTATCAGAGCATGATAGCTAATAATGTATAATTTATATCATTGTTACTAGCTAATAATGGATCATTGGTAACAGTGTGGGCGCCTGTTCAGTAGGGGCTGAAGCAGCTGTTGTTGAACTATGGTATCCGATTATAACAGTTATAGGTGCTCCCACACACGACAAAGCTACTGAAACTACTGTACTTTTACTCTTTGAGTACAGGTGACTATACACGGGCAGATTTAAGCAGCAAATTCAGGTCCTCTAGACCGAGTTGGCTGCTTATCTGCCAGTGTATGGGGCCTTCCTATGGGCCTCCACTTGATCGTGGACCACGTCAGCTAATTTATTTCATTTTTTTTAGGGCCAAACGGAGAGTTAGCCCAATATTGCCCACCTTTGGTGAGCATATAGAGGAAAAGAACTGGCTCCTTGCCAGACAAGCAGATCTTCTAGTGTATGGTTTGAGGGGTATAGTTTTCCTTTAAGAGTTTCTGTTGTTTCTAGTTCTGTTTTGCCACTCTTTAGTAGTGGATCTTTTGGACAACTACAACGCCTAGAATCCTGCCACAGCCGAACAGCATTATGGTTACTAGGAGTTGTGATAACAGCTACAGGTCTCCCTGTTAGCTGAAGGCTCTTGGGGTTTATTTTGGAAGTTGTACTCAGTAGCATCTCGAGAGTTTTCGGTTGCCTATGCCTGCCCTAGGATAAATGAGCAAATATGGGATCTGTGTCTAGGAGTCAGAGGGGAAATATTTTTACTTTTAATGGTCCCTTGCTCCCATTAAAAGCAAAATGTGGGGCATCTGTGGTGTTATGGTTCCTTGGGGATGAAATGCAGGTGGCCATAGATGTTACAACTATGATCTTTCCTGGAAAAGATCTTTCCAAGAAAGATTGTTTGTTTCAACACATGTGTAGAGCTGAATGGTCAGAATTACAGGAAGAAACAATAGAATATCTGATGATTCAGCACTAGCAATGGCTGATGTGTCTTCAAAGGCGACCCAATCAAAATTTTCCGGCCAGTCTGATTGATTAGCCGACCGATATCCCAGTCTTCTGCCGATATCGGCCGGCTCGTCTCCCACCATACACACACCGACTACCGTATGAAAATGAGTTTTGTACAACATTACCGGTGTGTCTATGGCCAGTAGTCAGTTACGGTAAAGGTCACCATTGCAATTTGCCCGTGAGCCCTTATTCTGCAGTGTCCTTCTCTTCCTATTTCTCATCTCCCTCCAGGATTGCTAAGCTTGCCAAGTGAAGGACGCTCGCTCTGAGCTATTTTTATACATCTCTTGTCTTGCCACAAGAGCCATTTATTGCAAGTTCTTTGGCAGGCCGGGTGCATATAAAAGCAGATTTATTGTCACTATTTTGTGGTCATCTTCCCCCAGATCATTCTGCCATTGAGTAAACGGCAGCATTTCATTGTTTCCATGTAAATTGCCGAAGGGCAGAGCTGTAGGACAATAGCACACGGGGTATTTTGAAGACCTCACTCCCCAATTTTCTTTGCTTCCCACTACTGTAAAAGGAGGTTACTGGACATGTGTGACCTGCTGTTGCCATGACATTATAAGTTTTAGGCAATTCCCCTTATCTGCCAAACCACACTGAGTTACACAAAGATAAATCTTCCCAGCAACATGAAAACCAGCTCTTTCTCTTTCTTGGCTCCCTGATTCGAGAAAAGCCAAAACATTTCTTCCCCTTTAATACTGGTGGACCAAACCTGCTGATGCCTGAGACAGAAGGTGGTATCAGAGAAAGGAGTAATTGCTCCTGGAATGCGTAATTTGCTAATGACATTGCCACCTGTGTAGATATATTTAAAATTGCTCTTCTGCTGGTTGTTCATTAAAGTGACTGTGCCCCACTGCTAATGTCAATGTGTAAGGTAAAAGGCCCACAGCCCATGCCAATTTGTGAACTATAAGCCCCACAGCCCATGCTGATTTGTAAGTTATTGTAACAACCTGCCTTGACTTGACTCCTGAATCTGTACTGTACTGTCTGACTGGTACTGATTTGGCCTGTTTATCCCGTTTACGCTCCTGACTCTGTATTGCACTGTCTGACTGGTACTGATTTGGCCAGTTTATCCTGTTTACGTCCTGGCTCCTGATCCTGACTGGTACTGATCTGGCCTGGTAATCCTGATTATGCTCCTGATCCTGTACTGCACTGTCTGACTGGTACTGATCCGGCCTGTTCCACATCTGCATATACCTTGTCTGCCCATAACTTCCCCCTTGGTCCCCTTACTTTAAGACCTGGCGGCATCCGAGTAACAGAGGGCTCCTCCCGAAGCGAAAGGCAGTTATTAGACATAGAAGCCTGAACTGAGACTGGGACCTTGGGGGTTTGTTACCATAGGTGACAGATATAATCCCAGACAGGCACTGAGTGTGCCATAAAATATCTGTCTATAATGTCTACTGTATATTCAGTAGGACTGGCTGTAGCTAGGAATGCATAGGCTGACATGCCTTATACACCAGTAGCTGCTTTTTTTTAAAGCCCATTTTTACAAAAACCAGCATTCTAAATGGACCAATTAGTGTAGCAGGAAGGGCAGGAATTCGTTCTGAAAGAGATGCTGTGTTCATTCTAGGTTCCCACCAAATGTGCATTGTGAAGCATCATTAGGATCTTTGCCAACAATATGTATAAATAGACCCAGGGCCACAAGCCTTTTACTACTCCCAGTGTCCTATTTAATGCAGTGACATACAGGGTTTGCTACGTACCAAATATCATGCTCCTTTATGTCGTTATGAGAACAGTCTGTATGTAAACACATTTTTCTTTGCTTGTTGCATAACCAAAGTGCTCATTTTATAGGCAAGTGCTCCAAGCAGCATTCTCAGGCAATTATCATAGAAGCCAAAGGAGGGTCATACGTGAAATAATGGCCTCATGTGTTTGGGCTTCCATAAAAAACAAACGGGGCAAGTGAAAAGCCAGAAATTACTGAAAGGCTATAATAGTTTGGATCATATTTTGTCTCTCACTGCTGAAGCTTTACCCAGAGAACAGATTAGCACAATACAGGTATGGTACCCGTTATCCAGAATGCACAGATCCTGGGGCTTTCAGGATAAGGGGTCTTTCTTCATATCTTAAAGGGGACCCATCAACCAAATAAAATTGTTCAAAATCCTATTTTATCACATTGGTCAAGCAAAATGAACTTAAATTACGCTATATAAATTATTTGAATCTTGTTTCCTTCAGTCTGGGAATTAATAATTACAGCAAGCAGGCAGGAGCCATTTTGTGGACACTGTTATTAAGCCAAGCCTTGTATCATCTCAGAATCTTGTTTGTGCACCAGAATGGGGGACCTGATGTCCATCCCCATGCCCTGGTTACACAATTAAATGGTTAAAATAACTGGGGGAATGTGCGGAGAGACATCTAGGAAGTGCTGAATGGAAAGTGAAAGTTATTGTCTGCCTAAGGCATAGAGGAGGGGCAGCCAATATTTGATTGACAGCTAAGATTTTTAAATGAGCTTACAACAGATATGAATGATTTAATAAAAAATAGAAATTGGATTTGATTAATTTGAAAACATTATACAGCTTTTTGTGTTTGGATGACAGGTCCACTTTAAATCCTCTTAAAAATAGTTTAAATATTAAATAAATGCAAAAGGCTTGTTTTGCTTCCAATACAGATTCATTATATCTTTGTTAGGATCAAATACGAGGTACTGTTTTATCATAACAGAAAAAAAGGAAATTATTTTTTATATAATTAAATTATTTGATTACAATGGGGTCCATGACTTTTCCTTAATTTGCAGCTCTCTGGATAACGGTTAATTGCTCCTGGCATGGTGAGTTTGCTAATGACATTGCCACCTGTGTAGATATATTTAAAATGTGCTCTTCTGCTGGTGACTGCAGCATGAACTGCTGGTTGTTTATTAAAGTGACTGTGCCCCACAGCCCACGCTGATTTGTGAGATCTAAGCCCCACAGCCCACGCTGATTTGTAAGATATAAGCCCCATGCCGATTTGTTACTATAAGCCCCACAGCCCACGCTGATTTGTAAGATATAAGCCCCACAGCCCACGCTGATTTGTAAGATATAAGCCCCACAGCCCACGCCGATTTGTAAGATATAAGCCCCACAGCCCACGCCGATTTGTAAGATATAAGCCCCACAGCCCACACTGATTTGTAAGATATAAGCCCCACAGCCCACGCCGATTTGTAAGATATAAGTCCCACAGCCCATGCTGATTTGTAAGATATAAGCCCCACAGCCCACGCTGATTTGTAAGATATAAGCCCCACAGCCCACGCCGATTTGTAAGATATAAGCCCCACAGCCCATGCCAATATAAGCCCATGCCACTGAGGGGCACATTTACTTAGCTCGAGTGAAGGAATAGAATAAAAAATACTTCGAATTTCGAACTTTTTTTTGGCTACTTTGACCATCGAATTGGCTACTTCGCAGTGGTGTAACTAGCGGGGTAGCAGGGGGTGAAATTGGGCCAGTGCCCGCACCCCCGCAGGGCCCACCGGCAGTCACGCTGGCTGGAGTCGGCTGCAGCGCTGCACGGACGAGGGTGGGGGGCGGGGCACGGCTGCACGGCCCGCACCAGGGCCCGCCCCCACCTAGTTCCGTCACTGCTACTTTGACCTTCGACTACGACTTCGAATCGAACGATTCAAACTAAAAATCGTTCGACCATTCGATAGTCGAAGTACTGTCTCTTTAAAAAAAACTTTGACCACCTACTTCGCCACCTAAAACCTACCGAGCATCAATGTTAGCCTATGGGGAAGGCATTAAAATCCTTCGAATCGTTCGCTAAATCGATATTCAAAGTCGAAGGATTTAACTTTGACGGTCGAATATTGAGGGTTAATTAACCCTCGATATTCGACCCTAAGTAAATGTGCCCCTGAGTGTGCCATAAAATATCTGTCTACAATGTTTACTGTATTTTCAGTAGGACTGGCTGTAGCTGGTAACGCATAGGCTGATATGCCTTATACACAGTAGCCAAAGTAGTTATGAAGTCCATTTTTGTAAAGCAGAGTCTTTATGTAATTTGGAGCTCTCTGATGGATAATAGATCTCATACCTGTACCTGGAACTTACCGAATAAGCAGGTATTCAGATATTCCCAAGCAGCTGTAATAACATTGCTGTTATATATATGGGGCAAGCCTATAAAATACAGGCCAGGGGACAGTTCTATACTGAGCTGCTCATACTGGAGGCTGCATATCTGTGTGAGATCCGTAATGACATAGGTTTGGTATCCCTTATCTGGAAACCTGTTATCCTGAAATCTCTAAATTATGGAAAAGCTGTCTTCCATAGACTGCATTATAATCAAACTAGAAATTAAGCCCGTTAAGTTAACGGGCGCTAGAACATATGTAGTCAAACATTTATAAAAACCCATTTTAGAGTTTAAATTCGCCAGAGACGGTCCGTGGGGGACATGCACAATCCCACGGGCACAGGGACTGGACGCAGAGACACTTCAACTTTATTATATAGGATAGGATATTATATAGGATATATATATATATATATATATATATATATATATATATATATATATATATATATATATATATATATATATATATATATATATATATTTTATATATATATATATATATTTATATATATATATATATATATATTTATATATATATATATATATATATATATTTTATATATATATATATATATATATTTATATATATATATATATATATATATTTTATATATATTTTATATATATATATATATATATTTATATATATATATATATATATATATATATATCCTATATAATATCCTATCCTATATAATAAAGTTGAAGTTATCACTTTGAGAAAGGCCTCGGAGAGGCCGAAACGTTAGTCGTTTAGTTAATAAAAACATTTTTTCAATTTAAGTCCTGAGAGTGCGGACCTTCTTTGTGGGATATATATATATATATATATATATATATAATATATATTTTATATATATATATATATATATATATATATATATATATATAGTGTAGAGGTGCGACACACACATACAGCGCTGCTTCCCTATCATCTGGCCCAGGGAGCGTCGGAACTACAACTCTCACAGTACAGCACTAAGTTGTGATAGAAAACATGAGCACGCCCTGCCTCAGAACACAGTAACGTGCCGCCGGTGCCCCTTCAGCCTGTGGCAGAGACTATTTGCCGCACAGTTTGATGCACTGCATGACGGTGCCAGGGCCCAATCCCCACCCGCTTCACTAATCGCCCCACCTACCTAACAGAGCCGAAGGCACCGGAACCGACAGGGGTGAGATGCTGGTACCGCTCCGGCACTTCCCACACCGTCTTGTTCAGCTCTTGCTTGTAGAATCCAACGCGCCCGCTCATCTTGTCCGGACCTGTAAGCACAGAGCCGCTGCTGGGAGGAAGGGAGGAGTCGGGAAAGGAGGGAGGAGCCAGGGCCGGAGGAACGGCAGGTGGATGGATAGCACATTGCCAGTGCCTAATACCATATTATGGTTTGACTGCAGTTCTCAGCGCCGCCTCCCCGCACTGTCTTAATTACAGCTCAAACCAACTCCTGTGGGGTTGCCGGTCACAGCTTAGGCCATTTTTGTGTGCGGTCCGTGGGGCACATGCGCAGTAGCGCAATCCCACGGACACAGGGACTGGACGCAGAGACACTTCAACTTTATTATATAGGATAATCCAGATTTTTAAAATTGGTTTCCTGTTTCTCTGTAATAATAAAACAGAAGCTTTTACTTGATTCAAACTATAATATAATTAATCCTTATTGGAAGCAGAACCAGCCTATTGGTTTATTTAATGTTTACATGTTATGTGACATAGGATAAGGGGACACGCCAAAAGATCTAAATGATGCGCAAGCACATAACAGGCGGGCTGGAGAACTTGCTTATTATGTGTAGAAAAATACTATTGTTTCCCCAACCACCTGTAAGTGTTCATTTAAGCTATAGTGTTAAGCTGGCCATAGACGCAAAGATCTGATCGCAGAAATCGATTATTCGTACAATTTTCGGACCGTGTGTGGAGAGTCCCGACATTTTTGTCCGGCGGAGATTGGTCGTTTGGTCGATCGGACAGGTTAGAAAATTTCTGTCGCCTGCCGATAATATCTCTGCGTGTATTGCCGATCATACGATTTTCAGTGGGAGATTTTCAGTCACTAGCTTTGTCGGACATAGATATCGAACGATTGCTGTCAGGGGCAGAACATCGGCTGATCTGTTCTTTTCTACTTAATTTGGTCGGAATGGTAAGACTTTGATCTGAATGGTTAGTGGCAGGTCAGGAGAAGGGAAAGTTCCAATCGTGCGAATCAATTTACGATCGGATCTTTGTGTCTGTGACCAGCTTTACACTTAGATAAGCAGTTTGTTTACTGCTAATATAATGACTTTTAAATGACAGCACAATCTGCTTTATATTTCAGTGGGCTTAAAATTAATGTAGTGAGAAAACGAAAGTCTGCTCAGAACTGACCAAAGAGACATCAGTTGACTTTTCTCTGCTCACTAACTTCATTTTCTGAGCAGAGCAACATCGCAAGGTTAACCAGTTATATTTATTGAGCTTACATTTCCTTTAATGGCTCGAGAAAAGTACAAAGTGATCTAAAATAGGGTGCATTAAAGAAAAGAGACTGCAGCCAGTCTCCCATAAGCAGCTGTGCCATACTGAGAACAGATGTGTGTTTGCTGTAATTGAGTTTAGCTGGTGTTGCATATGAATTTGCCCTCGGTGTATGTTGCAGAATTACCGCGTGTTGCTGGGTGATATTGTCTTCTTAGTGCCAGCTTCATCAGAACAAGCCTGTTATGTACTTGTAAGTCATGCCAGGAGCATACGGCTGCTGGGAAATGCGTGGGGAATAAGTGACAGCATGCAATCTTTACACATACTGTACGTCTGCTCGTGAGCATATTATTCCTTGTTATCTGGCATCTCTAGTAACCCAGAACCCTAATACTAACAGAGGGCCTAGAATATAATCTTCTTAAAGGGGTGGTTCACCTTTACAGTATGTTATAGAATGGCTAATTTTTAAGGTAGCCATACACAGGGAGATCCGCTCGTTTGGTGATGTCGCCAAACAAGCGGATCTCTCCCCAATTTGCCCACATTTAGATGGGCGATATTAGGCTGATCTGATTGTGGGCCCTAGGGACCTACAATCGGATCAGAATGGTGGCAATTTGGGAGGTGGGATCGG
The DNA here is from genome assembly GCF_017654675.1 of Xenopus laevis. NCBI lineage: Eukaryota > Metazoa > Chordata > Amphibia > Anura > Pipidae > Xenopus > Xenopus laevis. The sequence continues at coordinate 111,208,271 of NC_054378.1, read as the reverse complement.
CGGGACCGCATCAACGAACATATGCGGCCGGGATCCGACAGGATTTTTTTACCCTGCCCGATCAGCATCTGGCCAACTTTCTGCCAGATATCGATCAGAGAAGCATGTTGGATGGCCCCACAAACTGGCCAATAAGCTGCCGACTCGGTCCGTCGGCAGGTTTTATCGGCCCGTGTATGGGGGGGCCTTAAGCAATTTTTCAGATGGCCTTCATTTTTTCTTTTCTTTTATCGTTTTTTAAGTATTTACCATTTTCTGCTGACTATTTCCTGCTTTCAAATGGGTCAGTGACCCCATCTAAAAACAAATCCTCAAACAAAATTTTTTGTTATTGCTACTTCTTATTACTAATCTGTCTATTCAGGCTCTTCTCGATTTGTATTAGGGATGCACCGAATCCACTTTTTTGGATTCGCCCGAACCCCCGAATCTTTCGTGAAAGTTCCGGCAGAATACCAAACCAAATCTGAATCCTAATTTGCAAATGCAAATTAGGGGTGAGAAGGGGAAAAAAAATTCCCCTTGTTTAGTGACAGAAAGTCATGCGATTTCCCTCCCCGCCCCTAATTTGCATATGCAAATTCAGATTCAGTTTGGCTGGGCAAAGCACTCGGCCGAATCCGAATCCTGCTGAAAAAGGCAGAATCCTGGATTCGGTGCATCCCTAATTTGTATACCAGTCTCTTATTCAGATCAATGCAAGATGCTAGGGTAAACTGGACCCTAGCAACCAGATTGCTGAAATTGCAAACTGGGGAGCTGCTGAATAAAAAGTTAAATAAATGAAAAATAATAATAAAAAAGGAAAACCAACTGCAAATTGTCTCAGAATATCTTTCTCTACATCATACTAAAAGTAAATTTAAAGGTGAACAACCCCTTTAAGACACTTTGCAATTTGTGTAATGGGCCACATGGTAGGACAGATGTTGGGCTCACAGTTTCTGCAATGGTTGGAACAGTTTCGTAACATGTTCTGTGCCAAAGATAACAGTTGCTGGTCTCCTATGAAGGACAATGAGCTTCAATCTTTTAAATGGCTTTAACCTACAACTTATTTGCTGGCTGGCACATCTTTATCATACAGGTATGGGTCCTGTTGTCCAAAATGCGCACGACCTGGGGTTTTCCGGATAAGGGATCTTTCTGTAATTTGGATCTCCATAACTTAAGTATACTAAAACATCAATTAAAGGCTGGTTTTGCATCCAATAAGGATGTATTATATCATAGTTGGGAAGAAATACAAACTACTGTTTTATTACTACAAGGAAAGAATGAAATAATTTTTACAAATTCTGATTTTTTGATTATAATGGTGTCTATGGGAGATTCCGTAATTCAGAGCTTTCTAGATAATGGTGCATGTATGGTGGGAGAGGAGCTGACCGATATTGGCAGAAGACTTGGATATCGGTCGGCTACTCGATCAGGCTGGCTGGAAAATTTTAATTGGGCGCCTTTGAATGTACCCAAACATCAGCCATTGTTAGTGCTGAATCGTCAGATACACATTGAATTCTATTGTTTCTATCTGTATATCTGACGATTCAAGTCTACACGTGTGTTGAAACTAACTATCTTTCTTGGAATGATCTTTTCAAGGAAAGATCATAATTGTAACGTCTATGGCCACCGTTACTCTTATGTCCATGGCAGATAAGACAGAAAACTCTGTGGCCACTGGCAGCGAAGGAGTTGAGTAACATTTAGAAGGTGGTTGTAATGTGTGTGTGTGTGTGTGTGTGTGTATGTGTATATAATTGTATAAAGAAAACACTCCTCACCTGACAAAGGGGGAACGCCCTCCGAAACGTTGTTTGATGCAATAAACATACCAGGGGTAGGACCCCGGTTTAATTTGCTCCGTGTGCCAGGCTTTTGTCTCTACACTACGTGTATATAATAGTCAGAGTAAATGAGACGTGGCCAAGGAAATGAAAATTGTGGTGCAAGTAGTAACAGGCACCACCCATCCACACTATATGATGATGAATCAAAGGCATTGTGAGCCTCTCTGCCTAGCAAATCTATAGCATATCCTTTATTGTTATATCTCATTGGACTTGGCCGTGCGGTCCACTTATTTTTGGTACAAGTCTTCTGCTGCATTAATGTGGACGTCTGTGAACGACTTCTCTCTCCGGGACTGTGTGTGTCAGGCAGCACAATATACCAGTCTGTGTGCCCCATCCCATTGTCACTCTGCGCAGTGTTCTGTATTGTAAGTACGCTGAACTCAGGGGGAAAAAAATCACCCAAATGTTTTTCTTATTCATACATACTGTAGTAAGTTTCTGGTTTCCTTATTCTTACCGTAATGTAGACCGTATCATTTAAACTGGATATTTATTCAGCTTAACATCCGTCCCACACTGGAATAACCGGTTTTGCCAGTTCTCATACTGGACGTGGGCACTGGTTTATTGAAGGCAGCTTTATCTTTTTGTTTGGTTGACCTTTCGGGGGTTAAATGGGCAGTTTAAAAAGTTCTTTAGAAAATGTAATGGCCCTAATACTGTAACTGAACATACAGGAGAAGAGATAAGAATAAAAGGGCTTTCATTGCTGGTGTCTGAAAAGCAGATTTCATTGCATTGTGTCTGGTTTTATGATTGTGTGTGTGCATGTATACAAATATATGTATAATATGTGCTTTAAACTATTAGCGTGTGTGTGTGTGTGTGTGTGTGTGTGTGTGTGTGTGTGTGTGTGTGTGTGTGTGTGTGTGTGTGTGTATGTATGTATGTAAAACACTTGGTTGCCGGCACTCACCTCCGCCATTCGATAATTTTGCCGGGTGCTACCCCAATTCAATATAAGTCCAAAAATAAAAGGAAGTGTTCACGGCATACAGGTTGTTAGAAGTCCTTTACTGAATCATATAAACATCTACACGTTTCGGTACCTCAAGGGACCATCATCAGGATGTGAATATATATATATATATATATATATATATATTATATTTGATCAAGGCTGCATTTTGCTTCTGTATTGGCCTCAGGTGCATGGCAAAAATTCCAAAAATAACAAAGAAGACCAGCAACACAGAGATTTCTTATGATAAATTAATGTATTAGAAAGGCTTCTTCTTACATTTAACATCTGTTTTCAACAAAATATCTTCTTTTCTAGACTATACACTTGCCTGAATATATACTGCTTTCAGTATTACTGCATATTAAATGATCTGCTTCCTGATGGCTCAGTGGGGGGTTGGTGGGCTTTCTGGTTGTTTGCTGTATTTCTCCTGATGAAGATCCCTGTGGGGGATTGAAAGGTCGAGTCCAATAAAGATTTTGTTTTGGCAGGCCTGAAGCCCGTGGGACAGGGCAGGTTTGGCCGACTTCCGCAGTACATCTCCCAGCTCGCAGCCTTCTGCCCCACTTCTGCCTCAGCATGTGCCTTTTTATATACTGACGCAAACCCCGCCCCTTTCACAATATCACGCGGGTATATAAAGAGGGGGTGCACAGGTTAAGGTTGGGGTGCAGCAGGTAAAGGTCGGGTAAGGGTCAAGGTTTTTCTCGACCCACAAATCACTAATACCTAATAAAGAATTACTCTGCAAAATGGAATATCGGACCCCTTGGTGCTTTTTTCAAACTTGTGTCTTGGGAATTGGAAATTTTACTGCTAAAGTGATCCATATGGAATCTCTTGGAATCACTGAACTACTCCAAGTCTAGGAAGTTATCGTCTATAAGGGTAATGGCACATGGCTCACTTTTGGGGTGTTTTGTGCCATGTTTTCAGGCTGGTTGCTGAAGTGCTGTTAAGAGATTTACAGTACAGGTATGGGACCTGTTATGCAGAATGCTTGGGACCTGTTTTTTTTCTGGATAACGGATCTTTGCATAATTTGGATCTTTATAACTTAGGTCCATTAGAAGATCATGTAAACATTAAATAACCCCAATAGGCTGGTTTCACTTCCAATAAGGATTCATTATATCTTAGTTTGGATCAAGTACAAGGTACTGTTTTATTATCACAGAGAAAAAGAAAATCATTTTTAAAAATTTGGATTATTTGAGTATAATGGGGTCTATGGGAGATGGCCTTTCTGTAATTCAGAGCTTTGTGGATAACATATTTCCAGATATCGGATCCCATACCTGTATAAGTCAGTGGGATTTCAGTATCAATGAGGGAAATTCGATTGAAAGCAGTGCTGTGAAGCCTGTACGTAAATTCTTTGACCTCAGTTTATGGTACCTCTGACTCAAAAACCGCTAATGTATTTTCCATGTTGATTGAAATAAGTTAAATACACAACATACAAGGCATTTTATCACTGCCAAAGCTCAAAAATATAAGCCACATCCTTTGGTAACGCTAAACCAAAATCAAAGTTAAACTACATGAACCAAAAACAATTGGAAATCTTAAAACAACTTGTATATTAATTGAACCTGACATATACAGTGGTGTGAAAAAATTTTTGCCCCCTTCCTGATTTCTTATTCTTTTGCATGTTTGTCACACAAAATGTTTCTGATCATCAAACACATTTAACTATTATAATTAATTATAATTAAGATAACACAAGTAAACACAAAATGCAGTTTTTAAATAAGGGTTTTTATTATTTAGGGAGAAAAGAAATCCAAACCTGTGTGAAAAAGTAATTGCCCCCTGAACCTAATAACTGGTTGGGCCACCCTTAGCAGCAATAACTGCAATCAAGCGTTTGCGATAACTCGCAACGAGTCTTTTACAGCGCTCTGGAGGAATTTTGGCCAGGATTTTTTGGTAGACAGTAGAATTCATGGTTCCATCTATCACAGCAAGTCTTCCAGGTCCTGAAGCAGCAAAACAACCCCAGACCATCACACTACCACCACCATATTTTACTGTTGGTATGATGTTCTTTTTCTGAAATGCTGTGTTACTTTTACGCCAGATGTAACGGGACACGCACAAAAAGTTCAACTTTTGTCTCGTCGGTCCACAAGGTATTTTCCCAAAAGTCTTGGCAATCATTGAGATGTTTTTTAGCAAAATTGAGACGAGCCTTAATGTTCTTTTTGCTTAAAAGTGCTTTGCGCCTTGGAAATGTGCCATGCAGGCCGTTTTTGCCCAGTCTCTTTCTTATGGTGGAGTCGTGAACACTGACCTTAATTGAGGCAAGTGAGGCCTGCAGTTCTTTAGATGTTGTCCTGGGGTCTTTTGTGGCCTCTCGGATGAGTTGTCTCTGCGCTCTTGGGGTAATTTTGGTCGGCCGGCCTCTCCTGGGAAGGTTCACCACTGTTCCATGTTTTTGCCATTTGTGGATAATGGCTCTCACTGTGGTTCGCTGGAGTCCCAGAGCTTTAGAAATGGCTTTATAACCTTTGAAATTAAACTCAGGTGTGATAAACCACAGTTAAGTTATTTTTTAACAAGGGGGGCAATCACTTTTTCATACAGGCCCATGTAGATTTGGAGTTTTTTTTCTCCCTTAATAACGTAAACCTTCATTTAAAAACTGCATTTTGTGTTCAATTATGTTATCTTTGACTAATAGTTAACGGTTTTTGATGAGCAGAAACATTTTGTGTGACAAACATGCAAAAAAATAAGAAATCAGGAAGGGGGCAAATAATTTTTCACACCACTGTAACTGTAAAATAGGTGTTAAATACAATCCAAAATTAACTAAATTATTGTTATTAGAAACCATTGCTTCTGCCAGATCCTCCTTCATAGAAGCGCTTAAATCTGATTTGATTCAGTGCTTGTATTTAAAGTTATTTTGGCGACTCTGATTCCAGATTCCCAGAATTGCTTCGGACTCCACCACTCTGACTTCAACTTCACAGGCACAGAGGTGAAAGCTGCTATTTGTTTTAGGAAAATGTAATGGCGCTGGCAAATGGAGGGGTATATGCAGTACAAATGATGTGGCTTGGTTATACATGGTAGGAAAATGTAGGCTTTACATGTCCTTTAATCATGGTGGATCTTGGAGAGAAAACAAGCACAATGTCCTGAAATATCTCTGTATCCCTTTAACTCTAATCATTATTGTTTTTGAGTTTGAGCAATAGATGTGGTGTGGCCCAGCACTGTGCCTCTTGTGCATTGTGGCTTCTCAAGTCTGCAATAACACATTTATGTTGTGTATATCTCTATTTCTCTGTCACTCCTCTTTATTCTCCCTCGCCTCCGCCCCAGCACTGCTGTTCCCATTAGAGCAGCCCTGGATCCCCACTGCCTCCGTACTGAAGCCCAGGCAGCCAGTCTGTTCTGTTTTCAGCCTCCACATTCTTCTAATGATTCTTTCCTACTCACTGCTCCTGAGAGTGAGGGAATGCTGTTGCTGCTGTCTCGCTTGGACCTCTCTGAAACCTTCCTTTATTTGACTAATTGCCTCTTTCTTCCTTGTTAAACACTGACCTTTTATTCTCTTGCACAGTTGTCTCCTAAGCTTAATAGGAGCATTCGGGCCAAATAATTATTTTATTCTTTGTGTGGCTTTATGGTTGATAATCGAATAAAAAAGCTATTTTTATTTTACTCCCTGCTTCACCCTCTTCTTTATATTTATTGATGTTGCATTCTATATTTCCTTTGAAGGATTGTTCTACACATGGCCGCAACATGGTCCGTAGGTAAAGCTTTCCTTTGAGCTATTGATCCTAGTGATCGAAGTGCATCAGACATTTGGACCCCTCTTTACGCAAAATAAGGTTGGAGATAAATGAAAACACTGCTATTTAGCTGCAGTGCTAACCTCAAAATTGACCTTAACTGATCCTCAAGATGGGCTTCCATCATTATCTGTGTAAATAGACATTATTCCCAAATTTCACACTAACTGTCTTTAGTGCTGGGGCCAAGACACTGCTGGTTGGGGGGAGGCAGCCCAACAGTTTAGCAACTACTGTCAAAGTGATTTAGCCTTTATATATTGACCAGAGTCTGGATTAATGTTTTCTTTTTGAGTTGAAGTTGAATGTTTTGCATTCTGCACGTTGACTACCCAACACTACCCAGTTGCACTTACAGCTCTGCCCAATGCTGCCTGTTTATGAGATATAAATTTGGCACTTGCTTATTATGTGGCCACTCACACCAGGAGCTCACCCCCCGTGCAAGGGGCACAGTACTCAGTAGGGTGCTATTGTAGCAAAAATACCATTGTTTACTCCACTTGGGGTGTGGGCTTTTTTAGTCTGTACCTATGGGGAGGGGAGAATTTGTGATATATTAGCTGGGGTCCCAAACCTTTTTTTACCCACGAGCCAAATTGTGATGTAAATGGAGTTGGGGGGCAACAGAAGCATAAAAAACATTCCTGGTTGTTGCAAAATAAGGGCTGTGATTGGCCATTTGGTAGTCCCTATATGGACTGGCAGCCTACAGGAGGAGTACTCCTTGTTTTTCTGCCACCAAAACTTGCTCCCAAACAAAGAACTACAAAGTAAGCACCTGCTTTAAGGCTACTGGGAGCAACATTTAATCCACTGGTTGGGGATCCCTGGGTTAGAAGATTGAGTGCAAATTATAGTGATACAATTAAATTGAGCAATTGGGATCCTGAAAAATTCCATGTCAGCTGGCATGTCTGCTAGTGGAGAACCGTTGCTAGTTTTTTATGGTATCTCATTTTTCTGGGTCACAGAAAAAGCTGCCACATTGTTGCATGCTGTTTTACTGATTTTTTTTCCTGATTTTGCCAAACTCTTCATGCTGGTAGGCCATTCCATCCCGGTGGTTGGCCACATCCATGCTGGCTACTCTTAGGGCAAATACAACTCAGTCAACCATGGGAAATCTCTTCTTCTGGCGAAACATTGGAAGTTTCTCGTGAGACAGAATATGCATGCACAATCAATAATCTTTTCAAAGAAGCAACATAAAACATTAACTGTGTAATATTTCTATTTTCCAAGCACAAACAGAAACTAAATAATAATAATTGTAGCATTAAATCACCCAATCTGGATCCTTTCTTGTATATGGATATAGAAGATATGGCCAAACTCTGGTCATTTAGCTGTTGTTAAATAACTGTTCCCAGGCAGCTGTAGTTTACCAACAAAAGGTAAATATATTGTGCAGTTTGGGCTATGTCATTGTTCCCCAGAGGAACACCATACCCTTGGATTATTAGGATTCTTAGAACATTTATAAACTCCAAATTTCCTTTTGTGCTGTAGCAATCACTTTGGCTGCAGGCTTCATGTAGAGTGTATAAATATATATTAGTGTGCGTGTGAATATATAAATAGCTGTGCTGCAATCTGGAAGATGTGAAATCCATCGAGGAGCTATAAATCACGGCAGGTGCAAGGGCATTGGATGGATATATATACATTCCTTTTATTCAGAGCCTTTCTCTAACCTCATAATCGAAACCTGCAATGAGCACATTCAATTTGTTTTAGCTGTTTTTTAATCTTATTATAGAAAGTGGGCCCTTGTAGTAACCTTTTTCTTTCCATTTATCATTTACATACCTGTTAGAGATCAGATTTTTATTTTCTTTTGTTGGAGGGTTGCTTTGATTTCAAGTAAAAATGGGGCATACATAGAACACCTTCCAGTTTCCCAGCATGCTCTTCTTTCCTTTATCAAAATCATCTATTTCTGTTGCATCTTTTATTAAACTTTTTTTTTCTGTAACTTCTAGCTGGGGAGGAGAGTTGATCTCGACAACATCACTAACAAGGCATGGAAGTAAGTATATATACTATTGTGTGCAAGTTGACATCAGGAAAGCCACTAGATAAAACACAAAAAGTCCACACCTTTCCCCATATACCGTATGTACTTTCCAAAGGTAGTTCTATTTTTATGTAATGACTTACTTGAAAGGAGAAGCCATAAAGAACAATGTGTTGTAGATGACAACTATATAATAATACATTAGTGCAGGGGAGCCCAAAAGGTAGTTGGGAATCTACCAGTAGACCTTTAGCTGGTGATCAGAAGATCTCAAGACACTGTCAACAAACAGCTTGTCTAAATCACCCTCTTGTTTCATGCTTTTCATTCAGATATTTATTATGTTATGGCTACATAAGAAATAGTTGTTTGTTAAATATAACAATATACATTTTCTCATAAATCATTATTTAAGAAATACTTTCCATAGAACAGAATTCTAACAGTGCTATTATAAATTCTAATTGGACAACATCACTAAGAGGCGCATTTATCAAGGGCTGAATTAATGTGAGTCTTTTTTAAACTCCTTGAAATTCGAATATACTTGAAATTCGACTGGGGGGTTATTTGTATAAAAAAAAATCGAATATCTAAAACTCAGATTAATTTTACCGACTCGAAAACTTAAATCGAATTCGACTGAACTCAGTTAGAGTTTTTTCTCAGAAAAACTTGAATGTCAGGGAGACTGCTAATGTCCATACTGGTCCCTCCACATCTCCCATTGACTTATACACGATCTCGGCAGGATTTAGGTGCCAAATAGTCGAATTTGAGTTCTTAAAGGGCCAAAGTATGATAAATCTCGAAATTCGAATTAAAACCCAAATTGAGTTTGGATAATTCACAATTTGAATCTGACAGTTTTGACCATAAAAAAATTTGGCACTCTCACGTATATGCCCAGAAGCCGCCAGATATCTATACAGCAGATTTTCAAATTCCATCAGGAGTGGCTTGTTCTGGCTTGCTGACATAGTCCACACCCAAGGGAGGGGTCTGCTCAAGCCACTTATGACCGACTCGCATCGCCACGCTATCAGATAGATCTTAATCATCATGGAGGCTGGGCAATTTGCCCCAGGTCCACAGAATTGACACAAGACTTTGTTCCTTTATTTCATGATACTGATCATTATCAGTATGGGATCTGTTATCTGGAGACGCTTATCCAGAGATCTTCAAATCACGGGAAGGCCATCTCGTATAGACTACATTTTAATAAAATAATTTACATTTTCGATAAGGATTTCCCTTTTCTCTGTAATAATAAAACAGTGCCTTCTACTTGATCACTACCGAGATATAATTAATCTATACCGGAGGAAAAACAATCCTATTGGGTTTAATGTTTAAATAGAGATACATAATTCAAATTTTAAAATATTGTTTCCTTTTTCTCTGCAATAATAAAACAGTACCTTGTACTTGATCCCAACTAAGATGTAATTGGAAGCAAAACAATCCTACCGGATTTACTTAATGTTTAATTGATTTTTAGTAGACTTTAAGCCATGGAGATCCAAATTGCGGACAGATCCCTTATCCAGAAAACCCATGGGCCCAAGCATTCTGGATAACAAGTCACCATACCTGAAATTTCTGTGGGTTCCATGCCATTCACCAGTGCATTCGTGCATAAATGTTCAATCTCTTGATTAAACAGACCTCCCCGGATTTCTATCCATTTTATAGGCAAAGGGAGTAGGGCTTATCACATACAGCAGAGCATTTATTTATGGGCCATCACACTGTAAGGCGGCCAGTATTGAAAAGCAGCATTCTCACCATTTTAACGATGTGGTTAACGGCCCTTTATGATTCTATTTGTCTTTTGAACCAAAGCATAATCATTAACATGCATGATTGAGCTCCAATCCATCTGTAGAGTCTCTGCAAGAAAGTCTGATAGAAGCCGTGTTGACAGTGAAGTCTAATCACGTAGCAAGTCATGTTCTGAAAAGCTGTTGGCATAGCCAGGGCCACCATTAGAAATCACGGGGCCCCGTACAACAACATTTTTGGAGTACAACCAAACATTGGCGCTAGGGCCCCCCATAAAAGTTTTTAAAAAAAAAAAACATTGGTGCCTCGACCCCCCTTACAAGTTGAAAAAAAATTGTGGCCCCAGAGAATATTTTAAAAAAAAAAACATTGGTGGCAGGGGCCTATAGAGTATTAAAATAATACATTGGTGGTCAGGGGATTAAAAAAAACCCCCAAAAAAACAAAAAACACACATTGGTGTTCAGTAGAATTGAACTCGTGGCTTCAGTACTTCAATTTTGCCTCCTTTTATGATGTTGTGTCATTTCACCGCTTCAGGACTTTGGCTTTTTGGCGGATCGGTACTTCTGAAGGGCGGCACGGCTTTCGAAAAGTGCATCACAGCCAGGCGCCCCCTTCAGGCCTGGGCCCAGTACAGTTGTACCCCCAGTGCCCCCCTGATGGCGGCCCTTGGCATAGCAATAGAATTCTTCATGAAACAAAAACTTACCCCACATTTCGTTTCATTTTGTAGTTGTTCTGTCTCTTTACAGTTTTCATATGGGGGTCATATTCTTTTTAATAGTTGTCAATGTATAAATAATGTCATTTTTGCCTCCCTTTAGGGTCTTGAGCAGCCCTGGAAATTCCAAGAAGAGTATTTACTTTACTGCCCCAGTACAAAGGAATATCCTTGCCAAGGAATCTTGCAGCCTAGGTGAGCAGTAACATATATTTAGATGGGAGCTTTCCCAGGGATCTGCATAGCTGCTGCTTCTTCTGTCACTTGCTTGATACTAACAAAGGAGAAGTGATGATCAGTGAACAATAAAGTGTTGTATACATGTAAATGCTTTATGAATGGATGGGATTACCATTCCCTCTTTTTAATATTCAGTGGTTGATACTGAAATTGTGCAGCTATTGGTGAAACACTGTTCTTTAGTCAGTAAAGCCTCTCCATGTCACAGTGCTGTAATCTAGACCCTTTTCACTTGCCTTGTTGGTCACAGTACAAAAATGAATGACAAAGTCTTAGAAGCTAAAATACAGAGCAGGAGAGGGTATGTTTGTAAAAGTTAAACATATTTCTAAAAATGACCCATTACGTGATGTTACGATCCCGGGGAGATTTAGTTGCCCGGCAACAAATCGCCTCTTCTTTGGGTGACTAATCTCCCCGAAATGCCTTCCCGTTGGCTAGAATCTAAATCACTGGCGGTATGGCACTCGGAGCGATACGTTTTCCGAAGTCGCGCAAGGTTTCCTTGTGAGGCAACTTTGGGCGACTTCAGAAAACGAATCGATCCGAGTGCCATCCCACCGGCAATTTAGATACTAGCCGGCGGCAAGGCTTTTAGGGGAGATTAGTCAACCGAAGAAGAAGCGATTTGTCGCCGGGCGACTTAATCTCCCCGAATTTTAGCATGTTTTCCCACTCTTAAAGGTGACCACCCGAAATTGAAGACAATGTTCCAATATAAACAAACTAAATATTTTCAGTGGTTGTTATTTGTAATTGTTACTGAAAGCAGTATTTGTTTATGCCTTTCTGTCCTTCCTTCTGTCACTTAAAACAGTGTAGCAGAAGTCCACTCTCTACCAGGTCTGTTAATCTGCCTACTTCTGATACATTGTTTCTGGAGTTAGAGGCAGCAATTATATTCACAAATAACTTAAATGCCATTAAACAATTGTAATGTATATTGCTGAGTTGCTCAATCACTTATTTTTGCAAAATCACAGTTTTTGGGTAACGTTCCCATTTAAAGTATATTTAAAACCTTAATAAAAGGATCATGCCTTGAAATACATGTTTAATATATTGAACTTCTTATGCCAACCGAGAAGTTCAGGAGTCTATAACAGGCCTTGCCACCTTGGATCTTGTTAGACCATCTTTTGAGTGTCCGTGGCACTGCACATGCTCAGTGTTTTTTTGGGCTGCTGTTGAGAAGCAACGCTTAGGTGTCTTCTAAATGTATCAAAACATTATCAGAAAATAAGGTTTCATCTATCATAGAGGCTGATTCTACAGGTCTGTTTGTTTATAAAGTCTGATGCAGAATGTATTGACTTTTATGGTATCATCTAATTTAAATAAGAATTCATAGCTAATCAGCCTAGTATCATTCTTTTTTTTTTATTCTATTCTATTTATACAGTATATAGTGAGTGGGTCCGCTTAGGAAAGTAACCACAGCCTGAGCATTTGCTGGAAATCGGCACAAAAAGTGGTGGGAGCTTCTGGAGGCATCTTCAGTGGTAAAGATCTTCAGTCTTAAAGGACTATGGTGGAATTTGGGCTGGTGCATACATAAACAATAATGCACCGCATTTCAGCATTTTATATGCTGGGCTCCTTTAAATAAACATGCCATAGTAGGCTACAGGAGATATTTAGAAATATAGGAGATTGTTATTAAATCTATGTCCCCTTAAACACAAGTTGCCAGTGAATTCATGATTGTGTTGGTTAGTCTCAGCTGTGAAAAAAGCAAGCCCTAGGTTCCAATCCATTTCCCATCAGTTTCCAACATTATAAGATGTTAGCAATGGTTACTGTGTTCTTTCCTCTAGATCTCTCTGAGGAGCTCAGCAGCCAGACACCAGCTCTCATTAAGATAATGACTGATTCGTTTGTGGACATGACCTCTCTGCTCCTATGACATCACCGCTCTCTCTCCTCTTGTTTTATGGGATTATTCCATTCATTTCAAAATCAAATAAATTAAAACAGGATCAGTGGTTCCGGCAGAGACCTGGACATCTTCTTACTCTGGGGGCAGGGCAAGATTGATGTCCTCTAATGGAGGCCACTGGCAATGACAGTTTCTGCGATGATGTAGATCCTGGAGGTACTGAAGGGAGAAGACTACTAGATGGGGAACAGAAGGCTGCCAAAGGCTCGCATTTTGATAATATCAATGTGATTGGCCAGGGGCTAAAGCATCTGTTTCAACATCAAAGGCGGCGTTCTTCTGTCTCCCCCCATGATGTTCAGCAAGTCCAGCCAGAGCCAGACTCTGAACCAGAGCTTGCCCAACCAATAGATGCTGAGGGCAGTACCCAGCCCACAGCACTGAATCGAGTTTTGCAGCAGATCCGTGCCCCACCCAAAGTGAAAAGAGGAAGCAACTTGCAGCAGAACCGCAAAGCAAAGCCAAACACACGAGGAAGTCCCCAGATAGGCCGGCGCTCAGCCCAGGATATCATGGCTGTGCTCTCTCAGCCAGGACGACCCCGTTCCTCTTCTACCACTGATGCAAACCCTACTGCTGCCTTGGAGGTGCCTAACTCATCATACCTGTCAGGGGATGACTCCATTGAAAGGGTAAGTAAAGGCATGGAACCAAATCTTAGAAGCACTGCAGTTTGACAACAGGTGGAAATGTCTGTAGAAAGGAATCCTAGTCGAAGGGATACTTTTACATTGGTTGTTTTTTAAGTGTTGTAATATACATTCTTGCTTGGTGATCATATGATAAAATGGTTTGAGTAGCATAATTTGGGCAGTGTAGTTGCTAACTTGTTAGCACTGTTGCCTTGCAGTGTTCGGATCCTGAGTTCAATTCCAATGAAGGCCTAGGATGTGGCAACTCCGTTATTATAAGCTCGGGTGCATTCAGAAGTGGCAGATTTTTGGAAAAAAAAATGCGAGAGTTTGCATCCTTGCTTTAAAATCAGCTTCATCTACCTGCACCAAAGCCAGCAAAACTATTCAGGGAGCAGGCAGGAGAGGAGGATTATGCTCATGTAGAGGCTGATTTTTTTAGCCTACATATGTCGGCAGGCAGATTTCAGCCCCGTATGGCACTATCCTTAATTGGGAAATCCAGAATAAAAAGATTCTTCTGCAATAGTATCCCACGGTATCAGGTACCAGATTATAATCTCTCAGATTATAATCACCCCCCAGTGATTATCCCTTTCCTTCTCCTTTAATAAAGTATAATAATGATTTCCTTTATTAGCAGGGATAACCTACATTACTGTCAGAGCCCTGAATGTAGGAGAACAATTTTTGCTTTTTTTCTGTGAATGGTTATTAAAGGAACAGTAACATAAAAAAATAAAAGTGTTTTAAAGTAATGAAAATATAGTGCAGTGTTGCCCTGCACTGGTAAAACTGCTGTGTTTGCTTCAGAAACACTACTATTGTTTATATAAATAAGCTGCTGTGTAGCAATGGGGGCAGCCATTCAAAGGAGAAAAGGCACACATCAGATAGCAGATAAGCTCTGTCTGTCTAATGGTGTTATCTTTTATCCATTAGTTATCCTGTGCCATATAGCCGTTTTTCAATTTCCGCCTTTGCTCCCCAGCAGCTTGTTTATATGAACTATAGTAGTGTTTCTGAAGCAAACAGATCAGTTTTACCAGTGCAGGGCAACACTACATGATATTTTCATTACTTTAAAACACTTACATTTTTTGGTGTTACTGTTGCTTTAAAGAACCTTGCAAGTTGCAACACAAACACAACTAATTCCACGCAGGTTAATGATGCCATTTATAACTGTTGGGAACTGCTTCCGTCATATGATGTGAACCATTTACAAATACTCCAGAAAGGATATTTAAAAGCTTTTTGAGCCGAATAGTATATTCACAGTTCTACCTCATTACACAAACTCATTATGTTCTCTTTCAACAAGAGAGTGTATTAAAGAAAAATGTATCCCTGGGACCTTTTTTTCTTTTATATAAAGGAAAAATCATTAAAGGGAAAAGGGAAAAAGAGAATTATTGAGTTGGAAAAAAGGGCAATTAAATACTCCATTACTTATATGTGCTAGAGACATCAAGCTCTTTTTCATAGCACAGTACCAAAGTCCTTAAAAGCAAAATAACTGTCAGAGGAAAAATTCAACCAGAAAGCTTTTTAAATGTGGGTTCTGCAAGAATTTATGAGCCCTGCATTTATTCTATACTTGTGTGAGAAGTATGTGTGCAGCCATAAGGTTAATAAAATATCTATAATGAATATTGCTGCAGGTCTAGTAACTCAAAACAACCAATCAGACTTTTTTGCTGTCAAGAAGCACATCAGTTAATTGTGCCTACTAATTGGGTGCTTTGAATTAGAAGAACCGGAGCAAAGTTTGCAGCTGTTAATACATAACTCAAGTGTTCTGATAAAGGTAGAAAACACAGATTAAAGTGGCTTGCGTGACACTTGTGTATCTTAAAGCGGATTTTAATTTCTAATGTACCTACAATCAAGGTTTCTTTAGTGACAAGGCCAAAATGCTCTTAAAGCAGAAGGAAAGGTTAAAACTAAGTAAGCTTTATCAGAAAGGTCTATAGAAATACACCAGTAAACTCTCAAAGTAATGCTGCTCTGAGTCCTCTATCAAAAGAAACACAGCATTTCTTTCCTTCTATTGTGTACACATGGGTAATGTGGACCTTAGCATCTAGATAGCTGAAATTGCAAACTGGAGAGCTGATGGCTAAAAAACAAATAAAAAACTACATACAATAAAAAATAAAAAACAATACGAAATTATCTTAGAATATCACTCTCTACATCAGTGATCCTCATTCAGTAGCTTGTGAGTAACATGTTGCTCTCAAACACCTTGGATGTTGCTCCCAGTGGCCTCAAACCAAGCACTTTTTTTTTTAGTTACTGACTTGGAGGCAAGTTTTTAATTGCATAAAAACCACATATTCTGCCAAACAGAGCCTCAATTAGTTTGACATTCCACCTAGGGGCTACCAAATGGCCAATCGCATAACTTCTTTAGCACCCCAAGAACATTTTTCATGCTAGCGTTGCTCCCCAACTCTTTTAACATCTGAATGTTGCTCATGGGTTCAAAGCGTTGGGGGTCCCTGCTCTACATCATACTAAAAGTTATCTCAAAGGTTCACAACCCTTTTAATGTACTATATGCCCCCCATTAATTTCCAATTTTACAATCAAGGGCGAGTGGCAAAGATTTGATTACTTTACTATAAGAAACAGCAGCTTACAAAACTGCCCTAATGGAAAGCAGCTGTCCAGTGACTAAAACTATTTTGCCCCATATTTTTGAAAGAGACCTCCAATTAAAGATCCTAATGCACCATTGGCCTTAAAGGAGAAGGAAAGCTACTGAAGCAGTTTATTGGCAATAGATTAGCCACAATAGTGCAAGCTAAAACACTATATTTATTCTGCAGAATGCTTTACCATACCTGAGTAAACCGCTCTTGAAGTGTTCTCTGTTTGTTTAGGATAGCAAATGCCATATTAGCTTGGTGTGACATCACTTCCTGCCTAAGTCTCTCCCTGCTCACTCATAGCTCTGGGCTCAGGTTATAGCAGGGAGGGGAGAAGGGAGAGGGAGAGGAGCAAACTGAGCATGCTCAAGGCCTTGCCCTGTAGTTTAAGCTGAAAATAGGAAGTCTGATACAGAAGCCCATGTGTACACAATAGAAGGAAAGAAATGCTGTGTTTCTTTTGACAGGGGACTCAGAGCAGCATTACTTTGAGCGTTTACTGGTGTATTTATATAGACCTGTCTAATAAATCTTCATTTTAGCCTTTCCTTCTCCTTTAAGTGGACAATTAGTGAAAGGATGTTAAACCTATTCTCTACTGTTTGCCTCCAATACAAAAGGTCTCCATTGTTCATGTTGTGTGTATGCATTGGGAGGGGGGTGACTGAATTTCTGCTTTTCAGCAAAACTGCATTGATGTTCTGTCCTTCACACTTTGATTTTTTTATTTGGGTTCTGTTCTATCTTCCACTTTGCTAAATTACTCAACTAATTGTTTTGTCTGTTAGCACTAATAAGGGCAATAAGCCTGGCAGGTGTCCCTATAGGGATCTATTGATTGATTGGAAACTGACTTTCATTATTACATTTCCCTTGGGGGCAGAGTTTTTCCGGTCAGACCAGATGTGGCCAAACATCCGCTTTGGAGAAAACAAAAAAGGCTCATGGACACGCGAGATGTATTTTCCTCCGGCATTTTTCAAATACTAGAACACAACCATGCAGCCTCTAATTGCAATTAAAGGGGTGGTTGACCTTTAAAGTAACTTTTATTATGTTATAGAACGGCCAATTCTAAGCAACTTTTCAATTGGTTTTCATTATTTATTTTTTTATAGTTTTTCTATAGTCGCAAAATCCCTTCTAAAAAACAAAATCCCCTGTAAGGCTATACATGTATTATTGTTGCTACTTTTTATTACTGATCCATCTATTCAGGCCTCTCCTATTCATATTCCAGTCTCTTATTCAAATAAATGCATGGTTGCTAGAGTAATTTGGACCCTAGTTACCAGATTAAATAATTCAAAAACCTTCAATAATAAAAAATGAAAACTAATTGCAAATGGTCTCAGAATATCACTCTCTATGTCATACTAAAAGTTATCTCAAAGGTGAACAACCCCTTTAATGGAATGTGGCAGTCACCAGCAAATAAGTGACACCAATAGGTTTGGGGGCTTCTCCTCCGGGCGTTTAAAGCCCTTGTGTGCCATGGCCCTAAGAATAATGGCACATAAAAAGACATTATAACACTTGCAGGCAATTAGTTTTTTGTGATTTATTTTACAACTTGGCTAGCCATAAAGGGGTTGTTCACCTTTAAGTTAACTTTTAGTATGCTATAGAATGGCTAATTCCAAGCAACTTTCAATTGGCCTTAATGTTTTATATTTTATTCTTTTTTAATTATTTCTTCTGACTCTTTCCAGCTTTCAAATGGGGGTCACCCCATTTAAAAACAAATGCTCTGTAAGGCTACAAATTGTTTTTGCTACTTCTTATTACTTATCTTCATATTCAGGATTCTCCTATTCATATTCCAGTCTCTTATTCAAAGCAATGCATGGTTGCTAGGGTTATTTGGGCCCTAGCAACCAGATTGCTGAAATTGTAAACAGGAGAGCTGCTAAATTAAAAGCTAAATAACTCAAAAAGACAAATAATAAAAAATGCAAACCAATTGTAAATTGTCTCACAATATCACTCTTCCCATTATACTAAAAAGTTATCTCAAAAGTTAACAGCCCCTTTAAAGGTGCAGTGCATTTTTTGGAGGGTTGGGAGCTGCAGCTCCTCTTGCTTTATCATCGCAACAAGTAGTCGAAAGTCAAAGTTCATCCATGTGACTTGCTCCAGAAAGAGCTATTGATTACATATCTGTCAACTCATCTTGGCATTTAAAGGGGTTTTTCACTTTTCAATTAACGTTTAGTATGATGTATAAAGTGATATTCCTAGACAATGTGCAGTTGGGTTTTTTTTTCCTTATTATTTGTGGTGTTTTAGTTATTTAGCTTTTTATTACGCAGCTCTCCAGTTTGTAATTTCAGCAATCTAGTTGCTTCCGTACTAATTTCTCTAGGAACCCTGCATTGAGAGAGACCGAAATATAAATAGGACTGGACCTAAATTGAAATATGAGTAATAAAGTAGCAATAACAATACATTTGTAGCCTTACAGAACATTTGTTGTCAGTGACCCCCATTTGAAAGCTGGAAAATAGTCTAAAAAAAGTAGAAAAAAAACGAGAAAAAAATAATTATTGAAGACCAATTGGCCATTCTATAACATACTAAAAGTTAACTTAAAGGAACAGTAACACCAAAAACAGAAAGTGACTTAAAGGAATGACAATATAATGTAGTATTGTCCAGCATTGGTAAAACTGGTGTGTTTGCTTCAGAAACAAAACTGTCGTTTTTATAAACAAGCTGCTGTGTAGCCATGGGGGCATCCAATCAGGCAAAGGATACGCAATGGATAGCAGATGATCTCTGAAGAATCCTATTATATGCTACATATCTTATCTGTTATCTGCTCTGTAACCTGTGCCTTTTCTCCCCATGGCTTTACAGCAGCTTAATTATATAAACTATTGTAGCGTTCCTGCAGCTAACATGTCAGTTTTAATAGTGCAGCACAACAGTACGATATATTTTCATTACTTTAAAAGACTTTCATTTTTAACGTTACTGTTCCTTTAAAGGTGAGCACTTTAATCACTGCCCTTTTCTATGCATGTACAATATGCATCCATACACTGAATGGTGCGTGGGTTTAGTGGTGTGATACAGCTGGTTAGCAAGGCTGCGCCCTAACTGTTTTCTTCATGACTAAAAATACATTTGTGCAAGAAATATAAATTAAGAATGGGCCAATTGATTCTGGTTTCCTATTTAATAGTTGATGATTTGGAAGCAATTGTCTTCTGAGGACCTACTACAGGTATGGGACCTGTTATGCAGAATGCTCAGGACCTGGGGTTTTCCGGATAATAGATCTTTCCGTAATTTGGCTCTTCATACCTCAAGTCTACTAGAAAATCATGTAAACATTAAATAAACCCAAAAACCTGGTTTTGCTTCCAATAAGGATTAATTATATCTTATTTTGGATCAAGTACAAGGTACAGGTATGGAACCTGTTATCCAGAATTCTCGGATCCTGGGGTTTTCCGGATAATGGATCTTTCCGTACTTTGACTCTTCATACCTAAATCTACTAGAAAATCATGTAAACATTAAATAAACCCAATAGGCTGGTTTTGCATCCAACAAGGTTTAATTATATCTTAGTTTGGATCAAGTGCAAGGTACTGTTTTATTATTACAGAGAAAAAGGAAATCATTTTTAAAAATTTGGATTATTTCATTATAATGGAGTCTATGGGAGACAGCTATTCCAGAATTCGGAGCTTTCCGGATAACAGAATCTACTACAGGAAATACACTCTCTGTGACCTCAGGGAAATTGCTGTTTTTCTTGCATCCTTATTATAATGACATTTGGATTTATTTGGTCAACCAAAATCATAAATGAGCCGTACCTCACATAATGGTAAGGTAATACTAGCCCCTATAGCTTGTGCCTGACACAGAGTAATATCGAGCAGGATCTTTCCAGTTCTGATATGGGATCTGTTATCCAGAATGCTCAGACCCTGGGGTTTTCCGGATAGAGGATCTTTCCGCAATTTGGATCTTCATACCTAAGTCTACTAGAAAATCATGTAAACATTAAATAAACCCAATAGGTTGGTTTTGCTTCCAACAAGGATTAATTATATCTTAGTTTGGATCAAATACAAGTTACTGTTTTATTATTAGAAAAAGAAAATCATTTTTAAATGATTATCCAAATGATTATTTGGATAAAATGGAGTCTATGGGAGACGGCCTTTACGTAATTCTGAACTTTCTGGGTAATGGGTGTCCGGATAACGGATCCCATACCTGTACTATGATTTATAATTCTAAAGGCTTTTGTTATATCATGGATGTATGGATGCAAGTAACCCTGGCAACAGTTGACGTTTATTTTGTGATAATCTCAAACATTCAGTACAAAGGTATTCGTTGACATCAGAAAGAGTGAAAATCTCTGACAACACTAAAAACTGATAAACTGGCAACCTGATAAATCCTAAACTGGACTTTGGTCTGGAGTCCTGCAGGATGTCTTTCAGAATACAATGGAACATCTCTTGACTTTTTTGGTGTTACTGCTGGGAAATGCAGGGGTTGATACCTGTGCCTGTATGGACCAAAAATAATGTGACGTTCTAGGGAATTGTCACAACTCACAATCGTAACCTTTCTTTCGCAATTACTTGGTCTTTATAGAGGTCGCTGAGGATTAAGTAGAGTGCTTGAGATACAAAAAGCAGAGATCCATATATAATATTATGGAACCATGATTACCTTAAATTACATGGGAAAAATTATGAAGGTAAATTATCGGATGTTATTTTGTTTATTTTATAGAGATTGCTTTTTTGTAGTCTGGGGAGGGGGTCACATTAAATAGATTTCAGACTGTAACTTTTATTGGTGCCCCTCCTGTCATTGTGAACTTTGCCCAAAAATTTGTCATTGATTTTCTAGGGCAGGGATCACCAACCTTTTGAACCCGTGAGCAACATTAGGAGTAAAAGGAGTTGGGGAGCACCACTCGCTTGAAAAATGTTCTTGAGATGCCAAATAAGTACTGTGATTGGCCATTTGGTAACCACTATGTGGATTGTCAACCTACATTGAGACTCTGTTTGGCAGTGCACATGGTTTTTATACAACCAAAACTTGTCTCTAAGCCTGGAATTCAAAAATAAGCACCTGCTTTGAGGCCACTGGTGGTTGGGGAGCAACATGTTGCTCACGAGCTACTGTTTTAGGGATCACTGTTCTAGGGACTTGGATCTATCATATGCCTTATGTATGCACTCCTGCTTAAAACTGAACATAGTACTCCAATGCAGACCAATTCCACTGCTAGTAAAATGATCACTCTATAGATGGTGGGCAGGCCCGGACATCTTTTATAGGGGGGAAGCCCTGACTACCATTTTTTTGTTTTACTTTAATGACTATAGAGGCATGATCGGTTCTTTTGTTTAGGTAATTCTTTTGGGTCCTTGAAATATAAAACATTCTATACTTTCGCTAAGGCTGTTAATAAGTATTTAAAACTCCAAACAAGAAAGTAAATGCACATTGAATAGATTGTATTACAGGGATAGAGCTTGCTGTTTAATAGGCCTGAGCAGCATATATTGTAGAGGAAATATTAGAGGTAGTGCTCTAAATCTTTCAAGAGGGAGACTGAAGTAATGTTAACGGACCAGTAAGACCAAAAATGAAAGGGCTTCTTATATGCATGTTTATTTACGGTCACCCTGCAGTATTATTAAGTGTTTTCTTCAGCAAAACTATTAGTATTCATACAGATAACCTGCTGTGTAGCCATGCTCATCTTTTAGTCTCTAATTCACACCAATACCTGGTTGCTAGGTAAGTTGGACTCTAGCTACCAGTTAGCTAGAGGGCTGCTGGGGGGGGGAGAACATCCAGAAAACCGTGTAGGGCACAACGATAAAAAAATATACGTTTATGCACCTGAGCACAGTATGATCTTCAATCAAATAAATAAATGGCGTGCTGCTATT